>NW_026691791.1:1200000-1500000 GCF_020826845.1 Diceros bicornis minor
CCAGAAATGCGGTATGTCATTGTGCAACTGGGATACAAAGCTGGGTCGCCAACAGCGGATCCTCTGCACTTAACTGCTAAGCCATGGGGCCTGACTCACGATTACCCTAAATATAAAACTAACCTTACACATAAACCTAAAGTTAACCCTAACCCTACCCATAACCCAAACTCTAACGCACGCAACTTTAAACCTAACACTAACCCTAATCCTAGCCATAGCCATAAGCCTAAAACCAGCCCCAGCCCTAGCCCTAACCAGCATCCTAGCACTAAACCTAGCCCTAACGCTAACCATAGCCATAAACCTAACTGAACTCTAACCCTAAACCTAAACTTAGCTCTAACCCTAGACCTAAACCTAAGCCTTTCCTAAAACCTAATCCTAATGCTAACCATACACCTGACCATCACCCAAACACTAAACCTATCCCAAGCATAACCCTAACCCTAACCCTAGCCCTAGCCCTAAGCCTAGCCCTAAGACAAACCAGAACTCTGTTCCTAACCCAACCCCAAGCCTTAACAGTAACCCTATCCCCAACCCCAACCAAATCCGCTACCCATATCCCAAACCTAAGCCTAAAACAACCCTAAGCCTAAACCTAGGCCTATGCCAAATCCTAACCTTAAGTGTAACGTTAACCTTAACACTTGTCCTAGACCTAATTCTAACCCAGCCCTAAACCGGACCCTTACACTAGCCCTAAGACTAACCCTAACCACAGACTATCACTAGCCCTAAGTCTAACCCCAGTCCTAACCCGAGCCCTGGCCCTACCCCTAACCTTATACCTAACCGTAGCCACAATACTAATGCTAATCCTAACCCTAACCATGACCCTAAACCGATCTCTCCCATTCCCAACTAATAGCCCAACCGTTAAGCCTAAACCTAACAGTACCCCTGCCACTAAGTCTAACACAAACCCTGACCCTAAAACGAACCGTGATCCTAGCCATAGCCCTAACCATAACGCTAGACCTAGACATAACTCTAACCCTAACCCTAGACCTAACCTGAACCATGGCACTAACCCTAATGCTCAATCTAGCCCTAGCCATAACACTGACACTAAACCGAACTGTAGCACAAAACCAACACCTACCACTATGTGTAACCCTAACCCTAAACAAAGTATTAATCCTAATGCTAACCCAAATCCTATCCATAAACCTAACCCTAAGCCTAGCCCTAGCGCTATCATTAACATAACCTTAAAGCTAACACTAATCCTAACCCTAATCTGTAACCTAACTCTAAGCATAGCGCAGACTTAATCCTAATCCTGACTTTAACCTTCACTCTAACCCTAAAACTGACCCTAACTCATAAGCCTAACCCTAAACCTCACCGAATCAGAACCCAAACACAAACCCAAACCCTTATCCGAACACAAACCTGAATCTGAACACTAACAAGAACCCTAACCTTGACCCCAACACTAAGACTAACCCTAAACATAAACTTAACCTTAACCATAGCCCTCAACCTAACTCTAACCCTAGCCCTAATTCTAGCCCTATACCTAGACCTAGACCAAGCCCTAACCATAACTGTAAAGCTAAGGCTAACCCTAGCCAGAACACTAGGCCTAGCCTTAGCTCTAGACCTAACACTAGCCCTAGACTAGCCCTAACTCTAAGTCTAGAGCTAACAGTAGCCCTAGCCCTAAACCTAGCACTAAACCTAATCCTAATCCTAGCCCTGGACATAACCCCAGCCATAACCCTTACCCTAACCCTAACCATAACACTAAACTTAACCATAAGCCTAGCCCTAGTACTAACCCTAACTCTAACCCTCACCCTCACCCTAACCCTAACCCTAACCCTAACACTAACCCTAGCCCTAAACCTAACACTAAACCTAACCCTAATCATAGCCCTAACCCACACCCTAGAACTATCCATAACCCTGGCAATAACCCTAAACCTAGCCCTCACCCTAGCCTTAACCCTAAACCTAAACATAACCCTAGACCTAACCCTACCTGCAAGCATAACCTTAGCCATAACCCTAACCCTATCCCTAGGGTTAATAAGCCTAGTGCTAAACCTAACCCTATCCTTAGACCCAGCCCTAGCCCTAACCCTAACCCTAGCCCTATCCCTAACCTTAACCCTAACCAAAACTCTAAAGCTAATGCTAACACTAACCCTAACCCACACACAATTGGTTTGATTTCAACATATGTGAAAGTTGTCACACACAATAGGTGTGATGTCATACATAAAAATGTGAATTATGTCACAAAAAAGGTGAATGGTGTCACACACATCAATGGGTGTGTTTTCACACACAAATGTGAGTCTTATCACACATACACCATTGGTGTGATGTCACACACACATTGAGTGATGTCAGACACACAATGTGTGTGAAGACACACACCAACCTGGTGAAGTCACAGACAATAAGGGTGGTGCCTCTCAGGAAAATGAGTGTGAATTCACATATAATGAGAGTTACACAATACACACATGTGGGATTTAAGTCAGAGTAAAATGTGAGAGATTTCACAGACACCTAGGTTGTATTTCGTACATAAGAGTAGATGTCACATCACACTGAACAATATGACTGCCGTCACATGCAATGGGAGTGTTATCACACAATTTGTGAGATGTGACTGGCTATCCTAGTGTTACCACAATTAAGGTTTGTGATGTCCAAAAAAGGGAGTGATGTCACACATAACAATTGCAGTGATGTCGCACACAAAATGTGAATGATGTTGCAAGCACAACGTTGGAGTGATGTCAAACACACTATCAGAGTGATGCCACACTCAATTGGTGTGATGTCATACATAATACTGGGAGTGACAACAACATAACAACAGTTGGGATATCATATCCTAATTAAGGTTGGTGTCACACACAATTGATGTGATGTGACACAAGATGAGGATGTTGTCACACACAAAAAGTGGTGTGGTGTCACACATAACCGTGTGTCATGTCACGCATAACAATGGGAGTGGTATCCCATGCACACAGTGGGATTGATGTCACACTATAAAAGGTGAGTTGTGTCGAAAGGGACACGACAATGTCACACATAGCAGTGAGAGTGTTGTCACACAATTCATATGATGTCACACATAATGTGAGTGATGTCACACAGAAACAGGTGAGTAATACAGCAGAGGACTCGTGATTGACGTCACACGTGTGTCAATGATGTCACACTATTGGTGTGATGTCATAAAAACAACAGGAATGTTGTCTCAAATAACAGAGAGATTTCACTCCAAATATATGAGTGAAGTCACAGAAACACCATGAGAGTGATGGCACAACAGTAGTAGAGTGATGTCCTCAAGAATTAGTGTGACGTCACACAGAATATTAGGAGTAACATCACACGTAACAGTAGCGATTTCATATGCCAAATTGCATTCATGTCACACACAATTGGTGTGATGTCAACATCTGAGAATGTTGTCACGCTCATAATAGGTGTGATATCATACATAAAAAAGTATGTTGTCTTATGTCACAAAAAAGTGAATGGTGTCAAACATAACATTGGGTATATTTTCAATCACAAATGTGAGCCCTGTCACAAGTACACCATTGGTGTGATGTCAGACACACAATGTGTGTGAAGGCTCACACCGACCTGGTGATGTCACAGACAACGGGAGTGGTGTGTCTAAGGAAAATGAGTGAATATTCACACATAACAATGAGAGTTACACAAAACACACCAGTGCAATATGTCAGAGTAAAATGTGAGGTTTCACAGAATCCTGGAAGTGACCTCATACATAACAGGGGGTGTCACATCACAGTTAAGAATATGAATGTCATCACACACAATGGCAGTGATATTACACAATTTGAGAGATGTGACCGTCTATCCTATTGTTAGCACACTCATGTTGTGTGATGTCCCAAAATGGGTGTGATGTCCCATATAACAATTGGAATGATGTCAGACACAAAATGTGATCCACGTCACACTCAATTGGAATGATATCAACACTATCAGAGTGATGCCACACTCAATTGGTATGATGTCATTCATAATACTGGGAGTGACACCACACATAATAATGGTTGATATATCATACGGGAATTAAGGTTAATGTCACACACAAATGTTGTGGTGTGACACACAATGAGGATGTTGTCACACTCAAACAATTGATGTGATGTCACCAAGAAGCATGTGGTCACGCCACGCAAAATAGTGGGAGTGATATCACATGCACACAATGGGAGTGATGTCACCCTTTAAAATGTGAGTTATGTCACTAGGGACATGTCACTGATGTCACATATAGCGGATGTAATGTCACATTATTGATGTGATGCCACACATAATGAGACTGAGGTCACACATAAACATGTGAGTAATATCACAAAGGACATGTGACTGATGTCACACATATGTGGGAGTGATGTCACACTATTGGTCTGATGTCATACAACACAACAAATGTGATATCACACATAACAGAAAGATGTCACCCAAAATATATGAGTGAAGTCACAGAAACACCATGGGAGTGATGTCACAACAATAGTAGAGTGATGTCCTCGAGAATTAATGTGACATCACACAAAATATTGGGAGTGACATGACACTAAACAATAGCCATTTCATATGGTAAATTCGAGTGATGTCACACACAATCGGTGTGATGTCAACATATGTGAATGTTGTCACACACACACAATAGGTGTGATGTCATACATAAAAATGTGAATTATGTCACAAAAATGTGAATGTTGTCAGACATATCAATGTGTGTGTTTTTACACACAAATGTGAACACTATCACACATACACCATTGGAGTGATGTCATACAGATATTGAGTGAGGTCAGACACACAAAGTGTGTGAAAGCACACACCAAGCTGGTGCTGTCATGGACATTTGGAGTGGTATTTATAAGGAAAATGAGTGTGAATTCATACATAACAATGACAGTTACATAAAACACACAATAGGGATATAAGCCAGAGTAAAATGTGCGAGACTTCACAGAAATCTGGGAGTGATTTCATACAAAATTGTGGATATCATATCAAAGTTAACAATATGACTGCCCTCACACAACGGCAGTGATATCACACAATTTGAGAGATGTGACAGGCTAACCTAGTTTTATCCTACTCAAAGTGTGTGATGTCCCAAAATGGGTGTGATGTCACACATAACGATAGGAGTGATGTCAGACACAAAATGTTAGCCATGTAACACACCGTTGGAGTGATGTCAAACACTATCAGAGTGATGCCACACTCAATTGGTGTGATGTCATACATAATACTGGGAGTGACACCACACATACTAATGGTTTGATATCATATGACAAGGTTGATGTCACTTACCATTGATGAGATGTGACACACAAGGAGGATGTTGTCACACATACAAGGGGTATGATGTCACCCATAAACAAGTGTGTCACATGACGCATAACATCGGGTGCGATATCACATGAACACAATGGGTGTGATGTTACAAGTTACATGTCACTGATGTCACAGATAGCAGTGGGAGTGGTGTCACACATAAATATATGAGTAATCTTACTAAGGACACATGACTGATATCACAAATATGCTGTTAATAGTCTACACTCAGTTTTCTATCCAATGTATTGAAAGAGCACTTCTGCTGAACTCAGCTTGCCAATAGCTGTAGGGAACATACTCTAATGCGACATTTTATACTTTTCACTACAACTGGTACAGCTTATCTGTAACATCCATTCAATGAAAGTACAGTGTGAAGAAAAACTCCTTTTTTTATCTCTTTGTGATCGTCTTGAAAAGTCCCTTTTCAAAGGTTGCAGTGTGCATGTTTCATTCAGGCTTTCTCTTACATGGAACGAAAGAATGTGCTTGTTGAGCTTGGTTTGCCAGTAGCTGTTAGGGAGCATCTTCCTATGAAAGGGCTTAAACTTTCCACTACACAAGGAAGAGAATATCTCCAATATCCATTTGTGAAAAGCACAGTGTGGAGAAAAACTCTTGCTTGTACCTGTTTAGTATCTGCACTGAAAAGTACTTTTTCAAACATTGCAGCTCACGACATTTACTCAGGCTCTCTCTCACAATATAGGAGAGATTGTTCTTACTGAGCAAGGTTGCCATTAGCTGTAAGTAAGATCTTCCCATGACAGCTTTGATCCATTTCACTACTGCTGGGAGAAAGTACCTATAACATCCATTGAAATAACATACACGGTGGAAAAACACTGATTTTAATTCTTGAGGATCATCTTGATGAGTGAACTTTTCAATCATTGATTTTCATGGCCTGCAATCAGGCTTTCCCTCAAATATAATGAAAGAACACCCTTTCTGAACCCAAGAGCCCTGTAGCTGTAAGTCAGCTCTTCCTTGGAGGGCTTTTAAACTTGTCACTACAGCTGGGAGAAAGTATCTGTAACATCCATAAAATGAAAGTCAAGTGTGCAGAAAATCTCTGGCTGGTATGTCTATAGGATCCTCCTGCAAATTGCCTTTTCCCTCATTGTAGTTAACGACCCTCACTCTGGCTCTCTCTCCTATGTAATGCAAGAAACTACTTGCTGAACTCAGCTGGCAAGGAGCTTTAAGCAGGATCCTCCTCTGAGAGCTTGTAAACTTGCACTGCAGCTGCAAGAGAGTATCTGTAACATACATTTCATGTAAGTTATCTGTGGAGGAAAACACTTCCTTTTAGCTTTTTAGGATCATATTGTAAAGTGCCTTTCATCTTTGCAGTTGATTGCATGCACTCAGGCTTCCTTCCTGATATAAAAGAAAACACCCCTGCTAAACCTACTTTGCCAATGGCTGTTGGGAACACCTTCCTAGGATAGTTTGCACTTTACACCACAGCTCGGAAAGAAGCTGTATCACATCCATTCAATGAAAGTACACCATGAAGAAAACCTCCTCTAGTAAATGTTTATGCTCATGTTCTTAAGTGGCTTTAACTACACTGCAGTTCAATCTGTATTCATGGTCTCGCTAGCATATCATGATGACCATTATTGCTTATCACAGCTTGCCAGTATCTGATAGTAACATCTTCATATGAGAGGATTTAAAATTTCAGTAACCCTGGGAGAGTGTATCTATAACATCCATAAAACGAAAGTCCAGTATCTATAAAATTTCTTGCTTCTATCTGTATACGACTATCCTGATAATTGCCTTTATCAACATTGCAGTTAACCACCTTCAATCAGGAATTCTTCCCCATGTAAAGCAAGAAAGTTCTTGCTGACATCTTCTTCCAAGTACTTTACAGGAGGATCTGCCTCTGAGAGCTTTTAGACTTTCCACTGCAGTGGGGCGAGTATTACTCTAACATCCATTCTATGAACCTACTCTGTGGTGAGAAACTCTTAAAGTTAACATTTTAGGATATATTAAAGTGTCTTTACCTCTTTGGCGCTCATTGCCTGCACTGAGGCTCTTCCCAACCAAAAGACAACTCACCACTGCTCAAACAAGTTTGAAAGTAGCTGTTAGGAACAACGTCCTATGACAGCTTTCCAACTATCACTATAGGTGGTGCAGATGATCATTATCATCCATTCAATAAAAGTTGACTGTTCAGAGCAAGTCCTGCTTGTAGGTGTTTAGGATCATCTTGAGAAGAGTCTTTTAATTACTGCAGTTCAATCTGCATTCGGGGTCTGAGTAGCATATTATGATGAACACTATTGATTAACACAGGTGGCCAATATCATAGGTTACATCTTCATATGAGGGGTTTTTCAGTTTCACTGCAGCTAGAGGAGAGTATCTATAACATCCATAAAATGAAAGTCACGTGTGGAGAAAATCTCATCCTTGCATCTATATATAATCTTCTTGCACATTGCCTTTTCTCTCTTTGCAGTTAACGACCTTCACTCAGGCTCTCTCTCCCAAGACATGCAAGAAAATATTTGCTGAACTCACCATACAAGTATCTCTGAGGAGGATTTTCCTCTGAGATCTATTAAACATTTCACTGCATCTGGGAGAGAATATCTCCAACATCCATTCCGTGAACATACTCTGTGCAGAAAAAGTCATCCTTTTAGGTAGTAGGATCATATGGTAAATTGTCTTTTCCTCTTTGCTGTTCATTGCCTGCAATGATGTTTCCTTCACTATATAGAGACAAAACACCACTGCTCAACCAACTTTGTCAGTAGCTGTAAGGAACCTCTTCGTATGAGAGATTTCAAAGTATTACTACAGGTTTTGCTGATTATATTTAACATCCATTCCATTCAAGTTGAATCTTCAGAGAAACTCCTGATAGTAGCTGTTTAGGATCATCTTGAGAAGAGATATTTAATACACTAGAGTTCAATCCACTTTCAGGCTCTCATGAATATATCATGACAAACATTATAGCATAACACATGTGGCCTATATCTGTAAGTAGCATCTTCATCTGAGATGTTTTAAAATTTCGGTACAGCTGGGATAGCATATCTATAACATCCATAAAATGAAAGTGAAATATGCAGAAAATCTGTGGCTTGTCTGTTTATGGGATCAGCCTGCATATTGCCTTTAAATCACTGCAGTTAACGACCTTCGCTCAAGCTCTCTATCCCATGTAATGCAAGAAAGTGTTTCTTAACTCGCCTTGCAGGATCCTTAAGGACGATCTTCCTCTGAGAGCTTGTAAACTTTTCACTGAAGCTAGGAGAACCTATTCATTACATCCATTCCATGGAAGTACTCTGTGGAGGAAAACACTTGCTTTTAGCTTCTTTGGATCATATTGTCAATTGCATTCTCATCTTTGAATTTCATTGCCTGCCCTCAGGCTTCCTCCCCGATGTAAAGAAAAACACCACTGCTAAACCTACTCTGCCAGTAGCTATTAGGAACAACCTCCCATGAGAGTATACACTTTTCACCACAGCTCAGAAAAAGCTCTATCACATCCATTTAATGAAAGTACACCGTGAAGATAACTTCTGCTTGTAACTGTTTAGGGTCATCTTCATAAGTGGCTTCAAATACACTGCAGTTCAATCTGCGTTCAGGGTCTCACTAGCATGTCATGACGAACACTATTGTTCAACACAGGTGACGAATATCTGTTAGTAACATCCTCATTGGAGAGGTTTTAAAATTTCAGTACGGCTGGGAGACAGTATATGTAACATCCATAAAATGAAATTCCACTTTGGAGACAATCTCTTGTTTATATCTGTGTAAGATTATCCTGAAAATTGCCTTTTACATCATTGCTGTTAACGACCTACACATAGGAATTCTCTCCTTGTAATGCCAGAAAGTCCTTGCTGAACTTGCTTGCAAGTATCTTTAAAGAGCACCTTCCTCTAAGAGCTTTTAAACTTTCCATTGTAGTTGGGAGAGAATATCTATAACATCCATTCCAGGAACATACTGTGTGGTGGTAAAGTCTTCCTTTTAGTTTTTTGGATCACATAGTAAAGTGCCTTTTCCTCTTTGTAGTTCATGTCCTGCACTGAGGCTTCCTTCCCACAGGAAAGACAAAATACCACTGCTCAACGAAGTTGACCAGTAACTCTTTGAAACACTCCTAGGAGAGCTTTCAAACTATCACTACATGTGGTGCAGATTATCATTACCCTACATTCAAGGAAAGTGGACTCTTCAGAGAAACTCTGCTTGTAGCTGTTTGAGATCATCTTGAGAAGATACTTTCACTACACTGCAGTTCAATCTGCATTCAGGTTCTCAGTAACGTATCATGATGAACACTATTGCTTATCACAGTTGGCCAATATCTGTAAGTAACATCTTCATATGAGTGGTTTTCAAATGTCAGTACAGCTGGCAAAGTGTCTCTATAGCATCCGTCAATTGAAATTCAGGTGTCGAGAAAATCTTTTGCGTGTATCTGTATAGGACTATTCTTAAAATTGCCTTTTCCAACATTGCAGTAAATAATCTTCATCCGTGCTCTTTCTCCCAAGTCAGGTAAAAAATGTTTGCTGAACTCAGCCTGGAAGTATCTTTAAGGATGCTCTCCCTCTGAGAGCTTTTCAACTTTTCACTGCAGTGGGGAGCGAATATCAATAACATCCATTTCAGGAATGTACCCTGTGGAGAAAAATTCTTCCTTTTAGCTTTTTAGGATCATATGGTAAAGTGCCTTTTCCTCTTTGTCGTTCATTGCCTGCACTGAGCCTCCCTTCCCGATGGAAATACAAAACACTCCTGCTCAATGACCTTTGCCAGTAGCCATCAGAGCATTTTCTTAGGAGAGCGTTTGAACAATCACTACAGGTGGTGCAGATTATTGTTATGATCAACTCAAAGAAAGTTGACGCTTCAGAGAAACTACAGCTTGTGGCTGTTAAGGGTCATATTCAGAAGAGACTTTTAATAGACTGCAGTTCAAACTCTAGTCAGGGTCCCACTAGCATATCATGATGAACTATATTGTTTAAGACAGGTGGCCAATATATGAAAGTAACATCTTTATCTTAGAGGTTTTAAAATTTCAGTACTTCTGAAATAGAGTATCTATAACATCCATAATATGAAAGACAAGTTTGGTAAAAATCTCATTCGTGTATGTGTAGGTTCATCATGCAAATTGCCTTTTCTCTCATTGCATTTAATGGCCTTCACTCAGCTCTCTCTCCCAAGTAAAGCAAGAAAGCGTTTGTTGAACTCAGCTTTCAGAGTCCTTGAAGAATGATCTTCCTCTGAGAGCTTTTAAAATTTCCACTGCAGCTGGGAGAACTTATCTATAATATCCATTCCATGTAAGTACCATGTGGAGGAAAACGCTTTTAGCTTCATCAGATCATATTGTCAATTGCATTTTCATCTTTGCATTTCATTGCCTGCACTCACGTTTCCTCCCTGATTTAAAGAGAAAACACTACTGCTAAACCTACTCTGCCAGTAGCTGTTAGGAACACCTTCCTATGAGAGTTTCAACTTATCAACACACCTCGGAAAGAAGCTTTACCAAATCCATTCAATGAAAGTATACCGTGAAGAAGACCTCTTCTTGTACCTGCTTAGGATTATGTTCATGAATGACTTTAAAGGCACTGTAGTTCAGTCTGCATTTAGCATATCATTAGCATATCATAATGAACACTATTGCTTAACACAGGTTGCCAATATCTGTTAGTAACATCTTCATATGAGAGGTTTTAAATTTTCAGTACAGTTGGAGAGAGTATCTATAACATCCATGAAATGAGAGTTCAGTGTGGAAAAAATCTCTGGGTTGTATCTGTATAGTATTATCCTGAAAATTGCCTTTTCCACCATTGCAGTTAACGACCTTCACTTATGAATTCTCTCCCAGGTAAGGCAAGAAAGATCTTGCTGAACTCATATGGCAAGTGGCTTTCAGCAGATCTGCCTCTGCGAGCTTTTAAACTTTCCACTGCAGCTGGGACAGAATATCTATATCATACATTCTACGTAAGTACTCTGTGGAGGAACATACATCATTTTAGCTTTTTAAGATCATCTTACAAAGTGCCTTTTCATCTCTGCAGTTCTCTGCCTGCACTCAGGCCTCCTCCCCAACGTAAAGACAAAACACCACTGTAAACCTATTTTGCCAGTTGCTGCTAGGAGCACATTCCTATGAGATGTTAAAATTGTCACCACAACCGGGCAAGAAACTCTTTCACATCCATTCAACGAAAGTACTGTGTGAAGTATATCTTTACTTGTCGCTGTTTAGAATCATATTCATGAGTGACATTAAAAACATTGTAGTTCAGTCTACCTTCAGGGTCTCACTAGCATATCATTATCAACACTACTGTTTAACACAGGTTGCAAATATCTGTTAAGAATACCTTCATATGAGAGGTTTTAAAGTTTCAGTGCAGATGGGAGTATCTATAACATCCATAAAATGACTGTTCATTGTAGAGAAAATTTCTTGTTAATATCTATATAGGACTATCCTGAAAATTTCCTTTGCATCCTTGCAGTGAACAACATTCCCTTAGTAATTCTCTCCCTATTAAATGAAAGAAAGACCTTGCTGAACTCAGATTGCAAATAGCTTTCCGCAGGATCTGCCTCTGAGAACTTTTAAACTTTCCACCGCAGCTGGGACACAATATCTATAACATCCAGTAAATGAATGTACACTGTGCAAAAAAGCTCTTCCCTCTAGATTTTTGGACGATGTGGTTCAGTAACTTATCCTCTTTGCCGTTCATTGCCTGCACTGAGGCTGTCTTCCGAATGGAATGACAAAACACCACTAAGCAACCAAGTTTGCCAGTAGTTTTCAGGATCATCTTACTAGGAGAGCTATCACTACAGGTGGTGCAGATTATCCTTACCATCCATTCGATGACAGTTGACTCTTCAGAGAAACTCCTTCTTGTTGCTGTTTAGGATCATCTTGAGAATTTGAATACACTGCAGTTCAAACTACATTCAGGGTCTCACTAGCGTATCATAACAAACACTTTTGTTTAACACAAGTACCCAATAAGTGTAAGTAACATCTTCATATGAGAGGTTTTAAAATTTCAGTACACCTGGGAGATACTATCTATAGCATCTGTAAAAGGAACGGTCAGTCTGGAGAAAAATTCTTGCTTGCATCTGTAGAGGGCTATCCTGAAAATTGCCTCTCCCAACATCGTTGTTAACGACATTTACTTAAGAATTTTCTCCCTGGGGCCTGCCCGGTGGCACAAACGGTTTCGTGTGCACACTCCACTTTGGTGTCCTGGGGTTTTCAGTTTCCCAATCCTGGGCACACACCAACACACTGCTTGCCAGGACATGCTGTGATGGAGTCCCATATAAAGTAGAGGAAGATGGGCACAGATGTTAGCTCAAGGCCAAACTTCCTCAGCAAAAAAGAGGAGAATCAGCATCGGATATTACCTCAGGGCTGATCTTCCTCACAAAAAAAAAAAAAGAATTCTCTCCCATGTTATGCCAGCAAGTTCTTGCTTAATTCTGCTTGCAAGTACATTTAAGGAGCATCTACCCCTGAGAAATTTTAAACTTTCCACTGCAGCTGGGAGAGAATATGTATAGTATCCATCTAATGAACATACTCTGTGGAGAAAAACATTTCCATTTAGTTTTTGAGGGTCATAATGGAAAGTGTCTTTTCTTCCTTTTGGTTTGTTGCCTGCACTGAGGCTGCCTTCTCAATGGAAAGACAAAATACCACTGCTCAGGCACTTTTGCCAGTGACAACTAAGGAAATAACATCGTGCCCTGTCTCTCTTCCTTCCAGCAAATGAGATCCGCCTTTCTTAACCAGGTTGGGGACATATTGTCATTTCAGGCCTTGAGAAGGAATATCACATTCCTTTGAGAAGACAATTTCTGATCCCAGGTTCTAAGTTGAGCTCTAGGAACAAGTTAGTAATTAAATTTTAATGATTACTGGAACTTAGCTGAACTATGTATAACACCCATTGTTGGAAATAACTTCATGCCCACTATCTCTTCCTTCCATCTCATAAAGACCAGAAAGCTAAAATAGGTATAAAACAGAATGCAGTTTCAGGCCTTGAGATCGAATGTCATATTCCTTTGAGAGGGCACTTTCTGACCCAGGCTTGTATGCAAATGTCTAGAAACGACTTTTTATATGAGCAGCAATCATTAATACAGCTGGGCTAATCTATGGCTAACACCCATTTCTGGAAATATCTTCATGCCCAATCTCTGTTCCTTCCAGCTCTGAAGGTTTACATTCTTAAAACAGGTTTTGAATATATTGCTGTTTCGAGACTTAGGAGGGAATATCACATTCCTTTGCGAAGGCAATTTCTCATCCCAGCATGTAAGTAGATGTCCATGAACAAGTTAGTATATGAGTTGCAATCATCACTACAGCTGAGCTCATCTGTATAAAATACCCATCCCTGGAAGTATCTTTGTGCTCACTCACTCTTCCTTTCAGCTCGTGAGAATCACCTTCCTAAACCAGGTTTAGAACATAATGCTATTTTGGTCGTTGAGAGAAAATCTCACATTCCTCTGTGAAGACACTTACTGATAACTTCTTGTAAGTAGATGTCTAGGAACAAGTTTATATTGGAGCATCAATCAGTACTACAACTGAGTAAAATGATTTATAATAACCATTCCATGAAATAGCTTCATGTAAAAACTCTCTTCCTTCTAGCACTAAGCATCACTAAACTAAACCAGTTTTGGACCATATTGCCTTGTTGGGCCCTGAGAAGGATTCTCGCATTCCTTTGAGACTGCACTTTCTGATCCCAGAGTGGAAGTAGATGTCAAGGAACAAGTTTGTATATGAGTGGCAAGCATTACTACAGCTGAGCTAACCTGTGTATGATACCCATTCCTGAAAATAACTTTGTGCCTCATCTCTCTTCCTTCCAACTCATAAGGATCACAAAGCTGAACCAGGTTTGGAACATATTGCCATGTCACTCCTTGAGATGGAATCTCATATTTCTTTGAGAAGGCACATTCTGATCCTGTCCAGAATGTTGAAGTCTAGGAATAAGTATGTATATGAGTGTTAATCATTACTAGATCTGAGCTCAACTGTCTATAACAACCATTCCTGGTAATACTTTTTGACTCATCTCTCCTTCTTCAATCTCATAAGGATCACAAATATAAACCAAGTTTCATGCATCATGCCATTTCAGGCCTTGAGAATGAATCTCACACTACTTTGAAGGCACTTTCTGATCCCTGCTTCTAAGTAGATGTCCAGGACAAGATTCCATATACGTAGCAATCGTTACTACAACTGAACTATTCTTTGAATAACACCCAATCCTGAAAATAACTTCATGCCCGATCTATCTTCCTTCCAGCTCGTAATGAAGACCTTCCTCAAGCAAGTTGGGAACATATTGCCAATTCAGACCTTGAGAAGAAATCTCACATTCCTTTGAGACAGCAGTTTCTGATCGCAGCCTGCACGTAGACATCTAGGATCAAGTTTGTATGTGAGTGGCAATCACTAATAGAGCTGTGCTTCTCTCTTCCTTCCATCTCGTAAGGATCACAAACCTAAATCAGCTTTCGAACATAATGCCATTTCAGGCCCTTGAGAACAAATCTCACACTTCTTTGAGAAAGCACTTTCTGATCCCGGCTTGTAAGTAAACGTCTAGTAACAGGTTTCTAAATGCGTGGCGATCATTACTACAGCTGAGCTAAACTATGTATCAGAACCATTCCTCAAAATAACTTCCTACCCCATCTCTCTTCCTTCCAGCTCTAAAGGATTACGTTCCTAAGCAAGGTTTTAAATGTAATACCATGCCGGACCTTGAGAAGGAATCTCACGTTACCTTGAGAAGGAACTGTCTGATCCCAACTTCTAAGTAGATCCCTAGAAACAAATTTGTATATGAGTGGAATCATTACTACAACTGAGCTGAACTATGAATAACACCTATTCCTGAAATTAACTTTGTGCTGGTCTCTCTTCCTTCCAGATCATAAGGCCCACCTTCCTCAACGACGTTTGGAACATATTGCCATTTCCGGCCTTGAGAAGGAATCTCATATTCCTTTAAGAAGGCACTTTCTGATCACTGCTTCTAAGTGTAGGTCCAGGAACAAGCTTCTATATAAGTGGCAATCGTTATTACAAGTGAGCTATTCTATGAATAACATCAAATCCTGGAAAAAAACTTCATGCTCAATCTCTCTTACTTCCAGCTCGTAAGTACCACCTTCCTCGCCAAGTTTGGAACATATTGCTTCAGGCCTTCAGAAGGAATATCACATTCCTTTGAGAGGTCACTTTCTGATCCTGGGGTGATGTAGATGTCTAGGAACAAGTTTGTATATGAGTGGCAATTATTACTACACCTGAGTTAATCTATGTAGAAAACTCATTCATGGAAATGTCATTGTGCCCAATCTCTCTTCCTTCTTTCCAGTAAGGATCACAAACCTAAGCAGGTTGGGGACATATTGCGCTTTGGGGCCCTGAGGAGGAATGTCACATTCCTTTGTGAAGGACCTTTGTGTTCCCGACCTGTATGTAGATTTCTATGAACAAGTTTGCATATGAGTGGCAATCATGATGACAGGAGCTGAAGTATGTATAACAGCCATTCCCGGAAATAACCTCATGCCCAAACTCTCTTCATTCCGGCTCGTAAGGACCACCTTCATCAACCAGGTTTGGAACATAGTGCCCTCTCAGGCCTTTAGAAGGAATCTCACATTCTTTTGAGAACACACTCTCTGATACCAGCTTCTAAGCAGACATCTAGGAACAAGTTTGTATAGGCGTGACTGTCATTACTACAGCTGACAAACTTGGTATAACGCCCATTCCTGGAAATCAGTTTGTGCCTAATTTCTCTTCCATCCATCTCGTAAGGATCACAAACCTAAACCTGATTTGGACCATAATGCCATTTCATTCCTTAAGAAGGAGTCTCACATTGCTTTCAGAAGGAATGTTCTGATCCTGGCTTATACGTAGATGTCTAGGAACAAGTTTGTATATGATCGGCAATCATTACTAGAGTTGAGGTGAACTTCATATAACACCCATTCCTGGAAGTAACTTTCTGCCTAATCTCTCTTCCTTCCATGTCGTAAAGATCACAAACCTAAACCAGATTTCGAAGATATTGTCATTTCTCACCTGGACAACAAAACTGACATTCCTTTGAGAAGCCTCTTTCTAATCATGGCTTCTAAGTAGATGTCTAAGAAAACGTTGCTGTATGAGTTTCAATCATTAGTAGAGGTGAGTTTTATTTTGTATAACACCCATTCCCGTTAATAACTTTGTGCCTTATCTCGCTTCCTTCAATCACGTAAGGATCACAACCCAAAACGAGGTTTGGTAAATAATGCCAATTTGGCCATTGAGAACGAATCTCACATTACTTTGAGTAGGCAATTTCTGATCCGGGCTTGTAAGTAAATGTCTAGGAGCAAGTTTGAATGTGAGTGCCAATCATTACTACAGCAGAGATGAAATATATATCACCTATTCTTGAAAATAACTTGGTGCCCAATCTCCCTTCCTTCCAGCTGCTACAGATCTCCTTCCAAAAGCAGGCTTGTAAACAGGGCCATGTAGGGCCTTGAGGCAGGATCACTCTCAAATGCCTTGGAGAACACAATTTCTTTTCCGGGTTTGAATGTAGACGGTATGAAACACCTTGGTATCTGAGAGGCATTCATTACTACAGCTGAATTGAACTATGTATTACAACCATTCCTGATAGTAACTTCATGCCCAATCTGTCTTCCTTCCAGCTCCCAAGGATCGCCATCCCAAAGCAGGTTTTGCACAGGGCCATGTAATGTCTTGAGAGAGAATCTCACACATGCCTTAGAGAAGGAACTTTCTTATCCCGGTTTGTAAGTAGATGGTGAGAAACATCTTTCTATCTGAGTGGCATCACTACTACAGCTGAGTTAAACTATGGATAATGCCAGTTCCTGGAGCGAAGTTCAGGCCCAATATCCCTTCCTTCCAGTACGTGAGGATCGCCTTCCCAATGAAGGTATGGAACGAGGACCATGTAGTGCCTTGAGACAATCTCACTCACAAGCCATAGAGACCACACTTAATGATAGCAGATTCTAGGTAGATGGTTAGGAACATGTTTGTATCTGAGTGGCAAGAATTGCTACAGCTGAGCTAAACTAAGTATAACACCCATTTCTGGAAATGACTTAGTACCCAATCTCCCTTCCTTCCAGCTCCTAAGGATCGCCTTCTCAAAGCAGGTTTGGAAACAGGACTTTGTATTGTCTTGTGACAGCATCTCACTCATAAGCCGTTGAGAGCGTGTTTTCTCATACTACATTCTAAGTAGATGGCTAGAACATGTTTGTATCTGAGTGGCAGGCATTACTACAGCTGAGCTAAACTAAGTATAACTCCCATTCCTGGAAATTACTATGTGCCCGATCTCCCTCCTTCCAGCTCCAAAGGATCACTTTCCCAAAGCAGGTATGGAAACAGGGCCGTGTAGGGCCTTGACACAGGATCACTCTCAAATGCCTTAGAGAATGGAATTTCTTATCCTGGGTTGGAAGTAGATGGTTAGAAACATCTTTGTTTGTGAGTGGCAATCATTACTACAGCTGAGTTAAACTGTGTATAAGACCCATTCCTGGAAAAAATCTTTGTGCCCAATCTCCCTTTCTCCCAGCTCCTAAAGATCGCCATCCAAAAGCAGGTTGTGCACAGGGCCACGGAGGGCCTTGAGAGAGGATTTCACACACATGTCTTAGGGAAGAGACTTTCTTATCTCGGCTTATAAGTAGATGGATAGAAACATCTTTCTATCTGAGTGGCAATCACTACTGAAGCTGAGTTAAACTATATATAACACCCATTCCTGGAAAAAACTTCTTGCCAGATCTCCCTTCCTTCCAGCGCATAAGGATCGCCTTGCCAAAACAGGTTTACACAGGCCCATGAAGGGTCTTGAGAGACAATCTCACTCACATGAATTAGAGATTTATGTTTAGGGTTAGGGTTAGGGTTAGGGTCAGGCTTAGGTTTAGGGTTAGCTTTCGGGTTCGGGTTAGGGTTAGGGTTACTGTTAGGGTTAGTGATAGGGTTATGGTTTAGTTCCGCTTACGGTTAGGGTCAGGTTGCGGGTTAGAATTCAGGCTGCTTCATGGTTAGGGTTACACTTATGATTGGCATTAAGGTTAAGCTTGTGATTCTGGTTAGTTTTCTGGTCGGGTTAGGCTTTGGGTGAGGGTTAGAGTTAGGGTTCAGGATTGAGTTATGGTTAGGCTTATGGCAAGTGTTACTTGTTGCTAAGAATTAGGGTTATCGTTGCCTTCCCATTAGGGTTAACTTTCGGGTTATTGTTAGGGTTCAGGTTAGGGTTAGGGTTATGGTTCAGGTTAGGGTATAGTTTAGGGTTAGTGTTAGGGTTAGGGTTGGTGTTAGGATTAGGGTTAAGGTTCTGGTTATGTTGGAGTTAGGGTTCGTCTATTGTTTTGGTTTAGGTTTAGGGTTAGAGTTAGCCTTCAGTTCAGTGGTTGGGTTAGCTTTAGTTTAAGCTTCGTGTTATGGTTCAGGTTAAGGTTAGGTTTAGTGGTCTGGTTAGTGTTAGAGTTACAGTTAGCATTAGGGTTAGGGTTAGGGTCGGGTCGGTCTTCAGGTTAGGGTTAGGCTTAGGGATCTGTTTACTTTATGAGTTAGGGTTAGGGTTCGAGTTACGTTTGGGGGTATGGTTGGGTTTGTGTTTCGGTTAGCGATAGGGTTCGGGATATGGTTGGGGTCTGGTTCATGTTCGGATTAGATTTTGCATTAGTGTTCACGTTAGGGCTAGGGTACGGGTTGGGGTTAGTGTAAGCATTAGGGTTAGGTTTCAGGTTAGGATTAGGGTTAGGGTTAGGGTTAATGTTAATTTAAGGATTAAGGTTAGCATTATGGTTCGATTTCGGGTTAGAGTTAGGGTTAGGATTCATGTTACGGTAAGGGCTACAGTTTGGGTTAGCATTAAGTTTAGTTTTAGTGTTAGTATTTGGATTAGGGTTATGGTTAGGTTTCAGGTTTAGTTTAGGGTTAGCTTTAGCCTTAGGGTTCATGTTAGGGTTAGGATTATGGTTCGTTTCACTTTAGGGTTAGGAGTTGGGTTATGTATAGTGTTATGTTTAGTGTTCGGATTAATGTTACAATTAGGTTTCACTTTCGGTTTAGGGTTAGCCTTAGCTTTAGGGTTCGGGTTAGGTTAGGGTTAGGATTGGATTTAGGGTTATGGTTTGGTGTAGTGTTAGGTTTAAGGTTAGGTTAAGGGTTAGGATTGTGTTTAGTGTTAGAGTTAGTGTTCAGGTTAGTGTTAGGGTTAGGGTTCAGCTTCAAGTTCATCTTAGAATTGGGTTAGTGTCGGGCTAGGAGTTGAATTAGTGTTAGAGTTACGGTTCAGGTTAGGGTTTCTGATAGTGTTAGGGTTAATATTCCTGTTAGGATAATGGTTATCTCTAGGGTTAAGGTTGGGTTCTGGTTAGGGTTACATCTGTGGTTCAGGTTAGGTTTAGGGTTTGTCAGGGGAAGAGGGAGAATCTCCCTCTGCCCTTTCCCTTAAGGTTCTTCTGGCTGGCCAAATAATCAACAAGACAGGTTAGCAAGAGAAAATAATACCAAGTTTAATAACATGTATACATGGGAGAAAGCAGGGACACTGCGTTTCTCAACACAATAGCAGAAATTCTCGTCTTAAATATCATTTTCAGCCAATGACAAAGGAGGATTTTGGGGGTGGGGGAGTCAGTTACAGGAGATTACCACTAAAGCACAGTAAACAAGTGTAAGGTTTATTATACAGCCCCAAGGCCTCATCTTCCACATTGATAAGTTACTAGAAATGAGCTCACCCCCCCTTTTTCTCAATACAGAGAGGGAGATACCTTTACAAATGGAGACTTCCCTTGTAAATGATTGTCTGACAACTCCTCGCAGGGCCATCCAAAGAATGTGGCCAGAGAGACAGGACTCCCGATAAGATGGGCTTGTTGGTGCCTTTTCTATTGTAACCTCTATCCTAAATTATCTTTTATAGCAGTCATGATAATAACCCCTTCCTAAAACAGATTTTTTGGTTTTAAATTCTTTAGGCAGTTTGGGAGGGGAAACTCAAATATTTTTCCTGAGCTCTCTGAGTCCTTATTGTCTTCAGCTCGAAATAATCCGCATACCAGAGTGGTGCTTCCTGGGGCAGCTTGCCCTGAGCACCATCAGGTTCAAGTTCTTGTTCGGGTTAGTGTTAGTGCTACGTTTCGGATTATGTTTAGTGTTAGGATTAGGGTTACAGTTATTGTAGTGTTACATTTAGGGAGAGGTTAGTGTTCGGATTAGGGTTAGGGTTAGGGTTCGGGTTCTGGATTGTGTTAGGGTTTCAGTTATTGTCGGGTTCGGCTTCGTGTCAGGGTTAGGTTTTGGGTTCAGTTTAGTTAACGGTTAGGGTGAGGGTTAGGGTTAGAGTTTGGTTTCAGGTTACTATTAGGGTTGGAGTTAGGATTAGGCTTCGGTTTAGTACTAGGGTTAGGATTAGGGTTGGCTTGGGTTAGGCTTAGAGTTTGTTAGGTTTAGGGGTAGGACCGGGTTAGGGTTATGGTTCAGGTTTGAGTTTGAATTAGGGTTAGTGTTAGGGTTTGTGTTAGGGTTAGGCTTCGGGTTAACGCTAGGGTTAGGGTTAGGGTTGGGTTGCGTTATGGATAGCATTAGGGTTCAAGTTTAGGTTAGGCTTAGGGTTCATGTTAGGGTTATGGTTTGGGTTAGTGTTCAGGTTGCTGTTAGAGTTCGAGTTAGGGTTAGGCTTAGGGTTAGGGTTAGATTTACTCTTAGGCTTTGGTTGGGTTATGGTTAGGGTTAGGGTTTGGGTTAGTGTTTTTGTCATGGTTAGGTTTCAGTTTCTGGTTAGGGTTAGGGGTAGCCATAGTATTCAGGTTAGTGTTAGGGCTAGAGTTCGGTTTAGATTTGGTTTTGGGTTAGGGTTAGCGTTCGGATTAGGTTTCTGTTTACCTCTAAGTTTAGGTTTCAAGTGAGGATTAAGGTTAGGGTTAAGGTTACAGTTAGGGTTTGTGTTAGGGTTAGGGTACAGGTTAGGTTTAGAGTTAGAGTAAGAGTTAGAGTAAGAGTTAGGGTTAGTTTTATGATTCAACTTCAGGTTAGGGTTTGGATTAGGTTTCGTGTTAGGGTAAGCGTTACAGTTTGGGTTAGGGTTAAGTATAAGCTTAAGTTTAGTTTTAGGGTTAGAGTTTGGATTAGCGTGAGGGTTAGGTTTCAGGTTAGGGATTGGTTATGGTTAGGGTTAGGCTTCAGGTTAGGATTAGGGTTAGGGTACGGGTTAAGTTTAGGGTTAGGGTTAGTGTTCCGGTATGAGTTAGTGTTAGGGTTAGGCCTAGGGTTAGTGTTAGAGTTGGCTGCGGGTTCGGGTTAGGGTTAGGGATATGGTTACTCTTAGGGTTAGGTTTATGATTATGGTTGGTTTCCGGTTAGGTTTAGGGTTAGGGTTCAGGTTAGGGTTAGGGTTAGTTTTACGGTTAGGATTAGTGTTAGGTTTCAGGACAGGATTAGAGTTAGGGTTACTGTTAGGGTTACTCCTAGGCTCTGTTTGGGTTACAGTTAGTTTTAAGGTAAGGGTTCAGGTTAGGGTTCGGGTTAGTGTTAGTGTTAGGGTTCAGGTTAGGGTCTGGGTTAAGTTTCAGGTTAGGGTTCAGGTTAGGGTTTAGGGTTGGGGTTGTGGTTAAAGCTAGGGTTAGGGCTCTGGTCAGTGTTAGGGTTAGGTCCAGCACCAGTTTTCTTTAGGCTTAAAGTTAGTCTTAGGGTTTAGGGTTAGGTTTATGATTAGTGTTAGGGTTAGTGCTTCAGCTAGGGTTGGGTTTAGGCTTCGTTTTGGGGATCTAGGAAGTTTTAGAGTTAGGGTTGGGGTTCGAATTAGTGATAGGGTTACTGCTATGGTTTGGGTTATGGTTAGGCTAAGGTTTAGGGTTAGGGTTATGGTTCGAGTTAGGGTTAGTGTTAGTTTTCAGGCTAGGGTTATGGTTAGGGTTAGTTTTAGGGTTACTCTTAAGGTTAGGGTTAGTGCAAGGGTTAGGGTTCGGTTTTAGTTAGGGTTATGGTTAGGTGTAGGGTTAGAGTTAGTGGTCTGATTGCGGTTCTGGTTCCAGTTCGGGCTCGTGATTCAGGTTAGGGTTAGAGCTAGGGTAGGATTAGGCTTTGGGTTAGGGTTAGGGTTAGGGTTTGCGTTATGATTAGGATTAGTGTTAGGATTAGAGTTCGGGTTCGTGTTTGGGTTACATTTAACAGTAGGATGGAGTCATGCTTTGGGTTAAGGTTATCATTTGGTTCAGGTTAGGGTTTGGGTTAGCATTATTCTTAGGGTTAGTGTGGTGGTTAGATTAGGGTTAGTGTTCGGGTAGAGTTATTTGGGTTAGAGCTAGTGTTTGCTTTATGTTTTAGGTTAGGTTTAGGGTTAAGCCAGGGTTCAGGTTAGAGTTATGTTAGGGTTAGGGTTCGGGTTCTGGTTAGTAATTGTGCTCGAATGCAGTTTAGGGTTAGGTTGCGTTAGGGTGTGGGTTAGATTTAGGTTACCGGTTATGGTTAGGTTTATGGTGCAGGTTAGTGTTAGGGTTAGGGTTCCGTTTAGTGTTTGGGTTAGGGTTATCTTTATTGTTAGTGTTCAGGTGGGTTAGGGTTACCATTCCTGTTGTGGTTTAGGTTAGGTTTAAGGATAGGGTTAGGGCTAAGATTAGGGTTCGGTCTCAGGTTACATTTAGTGTTAGATTCTGGGTTTGGGTTCAGGGTTAGGGCTAGGGTTGGGTTTGTGTTAGTGTTCTGGTTAAGCTTATGGTTTGGGTTAGGTACAGGTTTAGTGCTATAGTTAGTTTTCAGATGAGGGTTAGGGTTAGGGTTAGGCTTAGGGTTCGGGTTCGGGATCTCGTTAGGTTTTGGGTTAGTGTTAGGCTTCTTGTTAGGGTTAGCACTAGGATTCAGGTTAGGTTTAGCATTATAGTCAGGTTTAGGGTTAGACTTATGGTTAGGTTTACAGCTCAGGTTATGGATAGGTTAATGATTCTCGTTAATGTTATGGTTAGGGTTAGGGTTAGTGTTAGGGTTAGGATTGGAATTAAGGTTAGGTTTATTGTTGGTGTCAGGGTTCTGGTTAGGGTTAGGGTTAGGATTCAGCTACATTTTAGGTTAGTGTTCGGATTCAGTTTAAGTTTAGTTATATGATCAGGTTAGGGTTAGGGTTAGTGTTACTGTTTGGATTAGAGTTAGCATTAGGGTTCTGTTTAGGTCAAGGCATAGTATTCGTGTTAATGTTAGTGTTAGGATTAGGATTCAATTTCAGTTTGCAGTTAGGATTGCATTCGGGTTAGGTATTAGGGACAGGCTTATTGTTCAGATTAGCTTTATGGTTTGGGTTAGGGTTCTGTTTCAGTTTAGAGTTAGCATTCAGGCTCTAGTTATGGTTAGGGTTAGGTTTTCGGTACCGTTTAGAATTAGCATGCAGGCATGGGTTAGTGTTACTGTTCTGTTTACGCTAATGGTGGGGGTTCTGGTAAGGGTTAGGGTTATCATTAGAGTTCGGTTAAGTTTGGAGTTATGGGTAGTTCGGGTCAGTCTTAGGTTTAGGCTATGGTTTGGGCTTTCTTTAGTGTTAGGGTTAGGTTTCAGGTTCAGTTTAGATTTAAGGTTTTGTTTCAGTTAGGGTTGTAGTTAGGGTTAGGGTTCAGTTTAGGCTTAGTATTAGCATGCGGGTTAGTGTTAGTGTTAGGTTTAGAGTTAGGGTTAAGGTTTGAGTTATGGATAGGATTTGGGTTCGGGGTTCAGTTAAGGTTAAAGTTAGGGTTAAGCCAACCTTGGGCACTTGGAGGACCTGGGCTTCACTACTCCAGAGAAGAAGCTGGGATCTGTCGCCTGAAGGGCTCTCCAAGAGTGGACCCAGATCCTTAGGCCTCCGTCCTGCTGTGGCCAAACTCACTGCCTTGCCATATGCCTGTCTCCGCACTTGTGACTCTACATTGGCTTTCCTCTACCTGGCTGGAGTTGAAAAGTACAGGCGTGGGGTGTGGCCATTAGTTTGGTCATTCCAGGAAGAAATGAGGCTCAAGACGAAGAAGTTGGCTGAGGCAAAGCCTTGACCTCGCACCCAAGTCCGCCTTGGCAGCCAGGGCAGGACTACCCCTTCCAAAGAAGGGAAGTGGCTGGTGAGCTGAGTGGGTGTGGGGTGATAGGAGGGAGACAACAGCTGAAGACAAGTCAAGAAAGACTGCGTTCCTTCTTTACCTGCACATGACAGGTGCGAGAGAGCGCCCCAGTTGGTCAGAGACCAGCAGGCTGGTGAAGCGTTCAATGAGGACCCCCAAGGCCCGGTGGCCGTGCCTGCGCCATTGGCCTGACACATTGAACCCAAGCCCACAGGGGTCCCTGAGCGGCCAGAGAAAGATGGGCCCATGAGAGAGATAGGCAAGGTGGGCAGGTTGAGTCCACATCTCTCCTCAGGTCCCTGAGGGAGAAAGAGAGAGACACAGAGAAACAGAGAGAGAGAGAGATCTCTGAAGTATGAGTCACTGCCTCCACCACTGGTGCCAACTGACACACCATCCCACTTTCCCCCGCCACCCCCATGTCCGCCCCTGGGCCAGCCCCACCACAGAGAAGTTGGTTCCTTGTCAATTCCATGCTCTCCCTTCGGGACCTGATGCCAGAGCAGGGGAAAACTTTCAAAGGTTTCCATGTCCCTATCCATGAGAATGGTCTTCTTCCCCTCTCAAATCTGAAAACCTCACCTCCAACATCCTCCTTTGTCTTGAACTGAAGATAGTATTGAAGAGGAGAATCTCTGCCATTGTGTTGAGAGACTCAGTTTCCTTTGTTTCTCCCATCTACACATGTTATTAAGCTTGAGGTTATTTTCTCCAGCTAACCTGTCCTGTTAATGATTTGGCCAACCATAAGAAATATAACGGAAAGGGCAGAAGGAAGTTCTCTCTCTGCCACTGAGAGCCCAGAGCTGGGTCCCTCCCTCAGACCTGGCCAGGGACAGCCCTTACCCAGAGGCCATCTCCCAGAGCATCCCAGGAAATGCTTACTGCCAGCCCTCACCCTCTCGCCACTGCCAAGTCCATCATCCTCCCTTGGGAGGCCCAGGCAGTTCAGGGACCCGGGTGTGGGAGGCAGCCAATTCCCAGGTCTTGCACACCAGTAGCAAGGCCGTTTCTATCTCTGACAGTGTCTACCACACACCCCAGAAAACTTGGCAACAGGCCCCAGGGCTCTTTCCTCCAGAACTTGTTAATTTGGAAGGGGCCTGGCCGAGGAGTATGGGCTGACCAGACAGCCGGTCGACTTGGGACAAAGCAGGTGAGCCGAGCCATCCTTCCAGTTGCCCTGGGCTTGGCACTGGCCACCTCAAGGAGAGGACCTCACTGTTGCCCTTCATGGTGGATTTCTCCCCAGAGCCATGGCCTGGGCACTAGGAAGGCCAGGCCCTCCTGACTCCAGAGAAGAGCCTGGGACCTGTTGCCGGAAGGGCTTTCCCAGTGTGGCCCCAGCTCCCTGGGCCTGCAGCCTGCTGGGGCCACACTCACTGCTTTGCCATATGCCTGTATCGCTCCTTCTGACTCCACAGAGCCTCTCCTCCACTTGGTTGGAGTCGACAAGTGCAGGCGTGCAGTGAGGCCATGGTTTTGTCTTTCCAGGAAGAAATAAGGCCCAGCATGAAGCAGCTGGCCCAGGCAGAGCATTGACCTCGCACCCCAGTCTGCCTTTGGCTACCAGGGCCAGAACACCACTTCCAAAGAAGGGAAGCATCCGGCGAGCTGAGTGAAAGTGGTCAGATGGGAGGGAGACAACAGCTGAAGTCAAGTCAAGAAGGGTGGTGTCCCTTCTTCACCTTCAACTGGCTGGCACAAGAGAGTGCCCCACCTGGTCTGAGCCTCACTGGCGGACAGGGCCTTCACTACAGACGCCTGAGGCCCAACTGCTGTGCATGCGCCCTTGGCCTGAGGGGTTGAACTCAAGCCGCAGTGCTCCAGGAGAGGCCAAAGAATGGCCCACGGGAGAGGTAGGCGAGGTGGGCAGGGTGCGCCTCCCCTCCTCGCCTGAGGGCCCTGAGAGAGGGAGACACAGTGACAGCCAGAGAGATGGAGAGAGAGAGAGATCCCTAACCTCTCTAGATTTCAGATTAGAGTTATGGTTCCGTTTAGCTTTGGGGTATGATCAAGTTATTGTTAGGGTTAGTATTACCGTTGGGGTTAGGGTTAGGGTTAGGGTTCTGGGTAGGGTTAGGTTTTGGGCTTGGTACGGGTTTGTTTTACATGTAGGGTTTGGTTTAGAATTTAGGGTTACTGTTAGGGTTAGGATTAGGGTCAGTGGTCGGTTTCAGTTTAGTGTTAGAGTTAGTATTAGGTTTCGAGTTAGAGTTAGGGTTAGTGTTAGTGTTAGTTTTCGGGTTAGGGTCAGGGTTATTGTTTGGTTTCAGTTTCGGTTTAGGCTCAGGGTTATGGTCGGGTTAGGCTTCAGGTTAGTGTTAGGGTTCTTGTTATGGTTAGGATTCAGGTTAGGGTTCGGGTTAGGTTTAAGTTTAGGGTTAGTATTAGTATTAGGGTTATGATTAAGTTTCGGGTTCGGGAAAGTCTTAGCTTTAGCATTAGGTTTCTTGTTAGGGTTAGTTTTAGAGTTAGGGCTAGGTTTACGTTTAGGGTTAAGGTTGAGTTCAGATTATGGTTAGGGTTAGTGTTAGGTTTTAGTTTCAGATTAGGTTTAAGGTTAACATTAGGGTTCAATTTATGGTTAGAGTTAGAGTTAGGGTTATGGTTGAGTTTGCATTAGTGTTTCGGTTAGGGTTAGTGTTAACATTAGGGTTAGAATTATGGTTAGTGTTCGGGTTAGGGTTAGCAATAGGGTTCAGGTTAGGTTAATGTTATTTTTAGTGTTAGGGCTAGTGTTCGAGTTAGAGTTAGGGTTCGGTTTCAGGATCAGGTGAGAGTTAGGGTTAGAGTCTAGGATTAGGGTTATATTTAGGGTTACGGTTCGGGTTAGGGCTGCTGGTAAGGTTAGTGTTAATTTTCCTGCTATGTTTAGAGTTAGGTAAAGTTAGGGTTGGTTTTGGGTTAGAGTTAGGCCTAGGTTTCGGGTTCATGTTCCAGATAGGGTTAGGGATATGTTTTGTTTTTTTTGTCATGGTTAGGATTAAGGATACTGTCAGGGTTATGTTAACGTTTAGGGTGAGATTAGTGTTTGGTTTAGGGTTAGGTTTAGGGTTTGGATTCTCGATGGATTTAGGGTTATGGTCACATTAGACTTTGGGTTTGTGTTAGTTTTAGGGAAAGGGTTAAGGGAGGGGTTAGAGTCAAGGTTAGGGTTATAGTTAGGATTAGGTTTAAGGTTAGTGTTCACCTTAGAGTTAGGGTTAGTTTTAGGGGAAGGGTTGGGTTTTGGTTCGGCTTTGGGCTAGGGTTCGGTTTAGGGTTAGCTTTCCGGTTCATGTTCATGTTAGAATTAGGGTTAGAATTAGGATTACTCTGAGGTTTAAGCTTATATTTATTGTGAGGTTTGCCTTCGGATTTGGGTTAGGTTTCGGTTTTGGGTCGGGATAAGATTAGGTTTAAGCTTAGTGTCGGATTAGGCTTCGGGATAGAGTTACTTTTGTGGTTCGGTTTAAGGTTTGGGTTAGGGTTAGGCTTATGCTTAGGGCTAGGTTTAAGGTTAGGGTTGGGTTGGGTTAGGGTTACTGTTAGGGTTCATGTTAGCCTTAGGGTTATGTTTAGTCTTATAGTTAGTGTTCAGATTAGGGTTAGGGTTAGCTTTTAGGTTCGGGTTAGGGTTAGGATTAGCCGTAGCGTTTGGGTTAGAGTTAGGACCTGGGTTCGGGTTAGTGTCGGTTTTAGGTTATGTTTAGTGTTAAGGATAGGGTTAGGGTTGAGGTTATGGTTAGTATTAGGGTTAGGGTATGGTTTCGGGTTCAAACATGAATTAAAGTTAGAGTTAGGGTCGGGTTAATTTTAGGGTTATGGTTTGGGTTAAGCTTAGGTTTAGTGGTAGTGTTAGTTTTAGGGTTCAGTTTTGAGTTAGGGTTATGGTTATTGTTAAGTTTTGGGTTAGGGTTAGGATTAGGATTAGGTTGGTTTATGGTTAGGGTTAGGGTTCATGTTAGCCTTAGTGTTAGGGTTAGGTTTAGGTTTAGAATTATTGTTCATATTAGGGTCAGGGTTAGTTTTCGGGTTCAGGTTAGGGTTAGGATTAGTGGTAGGGTTCGTGTTAAGGTAATGGCTAGGTTTCAAGTTAGGGTTGTGTTTGGGTTAGGGTTAGGATTCGTTTGAGTGTTAGGGTTAGTGTTAGAGTTAGGGTTAGTGTTGGGATTATGTTTAGGATTAGGTTTAGGATTCTGGTTAGGGTTAGGCTTTGGGTTAGGGCTAGGGTTAGGGTTCAGCTTAGAGTTAAGTTTAGAGTGCGGCTTAGTGTTAAGGCTAGGGTTCTAGTTAAGTTTAGGTTAATATCATGGTTACGGTTCAGGTACGGGTTACAGATAACGTTAGGTTTCATGTTACTGCACAGTTTAGGGCTAGAATTAGGGTTAGGGCTAAGGTTAGGGTTAGGATTTGGTTGGATTAGTGTTAGCATTAAGGTTAGGGTTAGGTTTAGGGTTCGGGTTAGGTTTAGATTTAGGGTTCTGGTTCGGGTTAGGGTTAGGATTACTGCTAGTGTTTGGGTTACGGTTAGGCTTAGAGTTAAGGCTAGGTTTAGGGTTACGATTCAGTTGGGTTAGGGTAAGGGTTAGGGTTTTGGTTAGGCTTATGGTTAGGATTAGTGTTAGGGTTATGGTTAGGATTGGGATTATGCTTAGGATTAGAATCTGGATTCGGGTTAGGGTTAGGCTTAGGGTTAGAGTTAGGGTTAGGGTTCAGCTCAGGGTTAAGTTTAGAGTGCGGCTTAGTGTTACGCCTAGTGTTCTAGTTAGTTTAATGTTAGTATCATGGTTAGGGTTCAGGTTACGTGTTACGGTTAATGATAGGTTTCATGTTAGTGTACAGTTTAGGGTTAGAATTAGGGTTAGGGCTAAGGTTAGCATTAAGATTGGGTTGGATTAGGGTTAGGGTTAGGTTTTGAGTTAGGTTTACGGTTCGGGTTAGGTTTAGAGTTAGTTAGGGTTTGGGTTCTGGTTAGGGTTAGGGTTACTGCTAGGGTTTGGTTTATGATTAGGCTTAGAGTTAAGGCTAGGTTTAGGGTTACGGGGGGGTTGGGTTAGGGTAAGTGTTAGGGTTCTGGTTAAGCTTATGGTTAGGATTAGTGTTAGGCTTCAGGATAGTGTTAGGGTGAAGGTTTCTGTTAGGGTTAGGGCTAGTGCTCGGGTTAGGGATTGGTTGGGTTAGGGATAGGGTTTGGTTTAGGTTTAGGGTTAGCTCTAGGGTTAGAGTAAGTGTTCGGGTTAGGGTTAGATTAGGATTAGAGTCCGGCTTAATGTTAGTGTTGGTTTTGGGTTCAGTTTAGGGTTAGCATTCAAGTTAGTCTTCGGGTTAGGGTTAGGGTACATGTTAGGCTTAGGGTTATAGTGTGGGTTAGTGTTGTGGTTCGGGTTAGGGTTAGGGTTCACGTTTGGGTTAAAGTTAAGGTTCATGGTCGGGTCAGGGATGCATTTCTGGTTAGGGTTTGGGTTAGGTTTAGAATTAGATTTTGTGTTAGGCTTAGGGTGCTTGTTAATGTTAGTTTTAGGGTTTGTGTTAGGGTTAGGGACAGATTTAGTGTGATGTTTAGGGTTAGGGCCATTGCTAGTGTTAGTGCTAAGGTTAGGATTAGTTCTAGGGCTTGGTGAATTTTTATGGTTCATTCTAGAGCCAGGGTTAGGGTCAGGTCTAGGACTGATTTTGGGTTATGTCCAGGACAAGCAGTAGGCTTGGTGTTACTATTAGGGTTAGGGTTATTGTTGGTTAGGGCTAAGGTTAGGGTTAGGGTAAATGTTTGAATTATGGCCATTGCTAGTGTTAATGTTAAGGTAAGGGTTAGATCTAGGGTTTGGTGAAGGTTTACGTTTCCTTCTAGATCCAGGTTTAGGGTCAGGTCTAGGACTGGTTTAGGGTTAGGTCCAGGGCAAGGAGTAGGCTTGGTGTTACAATTCGGGTTAGGCTTATTGTTGGTTACGGCTAAAGTTAGTGTTAGGGTTTGTGTAAGGGTTAGGGCCATTGCTAGGTTTAATGTTAAGGTGAGGGTTAAGTTTAAGGCTTGGTCAAGCATTAAGGTGTGGGCTAGTGCTAGCATTAGCATCAGGTCTAGTACAATGTGAGGGTTAAGTTTAGGGTTAAGGTTAGGTTTAGGGTGAGGTTTACCATTTGGGTCAGGGTTAGTGTTGCTTAGGGCTAGGGTAGGGTTACTCTTAAGGCTAGGGCTGGGTTATGATTAGCTAATGCTGGGTTATGATTAGATAGGGCTAGGATTAGTGTTATGGTTATGATTAGTGATAGGGGAGGTGGCTTGAGTTTCGGTTAATGTTAGGTTTAACGGTAGGTATAGGATTAGAAATAGGGCTAGGTTTTGCGTTAAGACTGGTTAAGGGTTACAGCAATGGTTAGGGTTAGGGTTAGGGTTACGCTTGGGTTACGTGTAGGGTTAGGGTGAAGTTTAGGTGTGGGGGTAGTGTTAGGGTTAGTGTTATGGTAAGAGTTATCGTTAGGGCTGGGATTAAGGCTAGGTTTCATTATTATATTTAAGGTTAGGTTTCTCTTTAAGTTTATGGCTAGATTTATTTTTAGGGTTAGGATGAACCCAACTTTAGCTAGGATGAACCTAACTTTAGCTCTAAGCCTAAGCTTATCGCAAACCCTAACACTAGCTCTAGTACTAACCCTAATAGTATGCCTACCCCTAACACTCAGTGTAACTGTAACCCTAAGCCAACTCTAACCCTAACTTTAAACCTAGTCCTAGCCCTAGCACTAACAGTAACCCTAACACTAGCATAACACTAACTCTAACCCTCCTCCTAATCCAAACCAAAGCCCTATGCCTACTACTACACTTTCCATTGTCCCAACTCTAAGGCACCCCCAACACTAACGTCAGACCTAATACTAATCCTACCCCTAGCCATAACCTCAAAACCAGCCCCATCCCTGACACAAACAACCTCCCCTAACACTAATAATAACCATAACACTAATCCTATCTCTATGTAATCAAAACCCATCCCTAGCTAATCATAACCCAGCCCTAGCCCTAAGAGTAAACCTACCCTAGCCCTAAGCAACACTAACCCTAACCCAAAACGGTAAACCTCACCCTAAACATAACCTTAACTCTAATCCTAACCCTCATATTGTCTTAGACCTGATGCTAAGGTTAGCCCTAGCACACACTTTAATGCTTGACCAAGCCTTAGACATAACCCTAACCTTAACATTAAGCCTAGCAATGACCCTAACCCTTACACTAAACCTAACATTAACTTTAGCCGTAACCAACAATAAGCCAAACCCTAATTGTAACACCAAGCCTACTCTTTGCCCTGGACCTAACCCTAAACCAGTCCTAGACCTGACCCTAACACTGGCTCTAGAAGGAAGCATGAAACTTCACCAAGCCCTAGATCTAACACTTACCTTAGCACTAACCTTAGCAATGGCCATAAACCTAACATTTACCCTAACCCTAACCTTAGCCCTAACCAACAATAACCCTAACCCTAATTGTAACACCAAGTCTACTCCTTGATCTGGACCTAACACTAAACCAGTCCTAGACATGACCCTAACCCTGGCTCTAGAGCGAACCGTAAACATTCACCAAGCTCTAGAACTAACCCTAGCCTTAGCACTAACATTAGCAATGGCCCTAAACCTAAACATAACACTAAATCTATCCCTAACCCTAACACAAGTCCTAAAACTAACAGTAACCCACACCCTAAACCCAACCCAAAACCCAACACTAAACCTAACCCAAACCCTAACCAGAACTGTATCCCTGATGCAAACACGAACCATAACTCAAACTTGAACATGAACCCTAACACTAACACGAACCACAACACTAACCCACATCATAACCCTAAGCCTAACACGTACCCTAACCCTAACCCAATCACTAACCTGAATGCTAACCCTAAACTGAACCTAAACCCAAATACTAACCCTAACCAGAACTCTAATCCTAATCTAACCCTAAGCCGAACACTTAATCTAACCCTAGAACTAAGCCTAAACCTAAACCAAACCCTAGACCTAACCCAACCAACCCCTAACCCGACCACTAGACCTAACCCTAACATTAACCCTATCCCTAAGCCTAACCCTAACCCAAACCAAATCGTAACCATAACCGAAAGCATAACCCCACCCTAACGCTAAATGTAACCTGAAACCTAACCATAAGCATAACCTTAGCACTAACCCTAATCCTACCCTAACCATAAACACTAACACTAACCCTAAATAAAACCGGTGCCCGTACCCTAACCCTAACATTAACCATACCCATAACCCTAGCCCTAACCCCAACCCCAACCCTAACGCTAACCTGAAACCTAAACATAACTGTAACCTGAAATCTAACCCTAACACTAACCCTCAAACAAACCCTAACCCGAACACAAACCTTAGACCTAACTGGAATCCAAACATAAGCCTAACTCTAACCCTAACAGTAACACTCAGCCTAACACTATCCTGAAACCTAACACTAATACTAACCATAAACCTAACCAGAACCTTAACCCTTACCCTAACCCAAAACAACCCTAAAACTAAACCTAGCCTTAACTCTAAGCCTAACCATAACCCAAACCCTAGCAGTAACCCTCAGCCTAACCCGTACCCGAACCCAAAACTTAACCCTAAACCTAACCCTAACCCTAATGCTAACCCTAAGCGAACCCAAACCTAACACTAACCTTAGCCCTAACCCTAATTCTAACCCTAAACTTTACACTAACATGAAACCTAACGTTAACCACCAACTGTACCTGAACCCTCACCATAATCCTAAACCTAAACCTAACCAGAACACTAGCCCTAACACTAAGCCACACTCTAAGCTTAAACCTAAGCTGAAACCTAACCCTAGCACTAACCCGAATCCTAAACCTAATCCTAAGCATAATCACAACCCTAACCCTAACCCTAACCCTAACCATAACGCTCAACCGAACCCTAAGCCTAACCCAAACCCAACCCTAACATGAAACCTAGCCATTACCCTAACACGACCCCTACCACTAATCCGACCCTAACCTGAACCCGAAACCTAACCCTAAACCTAACCCTAATCTGAACACTAATTCTAAACCTAAACCTAAACCTAACACTAACGCTAACATGAAGCCTAACCCTAATCATAAGCCAACTAATCCTAACCCTAACCCAAACCTTAATGATAACCCTAACCTTAATACTACCCCTAAACCAATCCATAACCCAAACCCTAATTCTAAAATTAACCCGACCCTAAACCTAACTTTAATCCAATCTTGAATCCGTAACCATATCCTGACCCTAATCCTAACCATAAAATCAACCTTAACCCTAACACTAACACTAACCCTAATCTTCACCCGAACCCTAACCCTAACCCTAACCTGAAACCAACTCTACCCTGAACCCTAGTCCTAACCCTAACCAGAACCCTACCAATAATCTTAACCTTAATGCGAACCTGAAAGCTAACTCTAACCTTAATCTGAACACTAACTCTAAGACTAAACATAACACTAACCCTAACATAAACCCTAACAGTAACCCTAACTCAACACAACCCTAGCCCTAAGCATAAGCCTAACCCTAACCCAAACCCTAACCCGAACCCCAAAGGTAATCCTAACCCAAAGCCTAATTTGATGCTAACCTTAAACCTAATCTTATCCTGACCCAAAACCTTAAGCTAACCTTAATCCGAAGACAAACCTCACAGTAAACCTAAGCTTAAACCTCACAGTAACCCTAATCCTAACCCTAACCCTATATGAACATGAACTGGAACTGTAACCCTAAACCGAACCTTGCACCTAAACCGAACCAGAACCCAACCCTACCCCTAAAACTAAAACTAACCCTAAGGTGAACACTAACCCTAACCATAACCCAAACCCGAAACCTAACCCTAACTCTAACGCTAACCTGAAACCTAACAGTAAACTTAACGTGATACTGACACCAAACACTAAGCATAACCGTAAACCAAACACTAACCCTAACACTAAACATAACGCTAACGCTAACTCTAACCCGAACCCAACCCTAACCCTCAATCTAACTGTGATCCTAAACCGAACACTAACTCTAACCATAACCCTAACCTGAACCCTAAGCCTAAACCTAACCCTAACCCTAATGTTAACTCCAAAATGAACCCTAACTGTAACCATAATGCTAACTCTAACATGAAAACTAACCTTAACCATAACCCGAACCCAAATCCTAAACCTAACCCTAACTCAAACTCAAATCCAACCTGAATCCAACCCTATCCCTAATCCAAAACTAACTCTAAACCTAGCCCTAAACCTAAGCTTAAACCTAACCCAAACCCTAACAATAACCCTAACTCGAACCCGAACCCCAACCTTAACATTGTCTCTAAACCCAACCTTAACACTTTCCCTAAAATTAACACAAACCCAAAGCCTAATCCAACCGTAATGCTAACCCCATTGAGACACCAAACCCTGACCCTAACCCTAAGCCAAACACTAACTTCACCCTAAACGTTAACATAACCCTAACAGTAACCCTAATCCTAACCATGACAAAAAAGCAAAACATAACCCTAACTCTATCTGGAACATAAACCAGAAACCCAGCCCTAACACTAACACAAAAACAACCCTGATGTTACCTAACCCTAAACATAAGACGAACATTAAACCTAACCCTACCAGCAGCCCTAACCCGAAACTTAATCCTAACTATAACCCTAATCCTAGCCCGAATCTAACCCTAACCCTAAAACTAATTCAAACACTAGCCCTAACACTAAAACTAAACCTTACCCTAACCTGAACCCTATTGCTAACCCTAACCCTAACCAAAACTCTAATCATAATTCTAACCCTAATGCTAACACTAACCCTAACCCGAACCCTAATCCAAACCCAACCATAACCCTAACCCTAGCCCTCACTCTAACCCTGAATTGAACCCTCAAGTTAACCCTAACCCTAATCCGAAACTAAAATCTAACCCTAAATCTAACCAAAATCTGAACCCAACTTGAACACTAAACCTAAACCTAGCCTTAACCCTAACAAGAAACCTAACGCTAGGCTAAGACTTTCCCGAACCCGAAACCTAATCATAAACCTAATCTAAATACTAACCCTAAACATAAACCTAACCCGAACCCTAACCTGAAGCCTAACCTGACCATAACCCTGAGCCTAAACCGATACCAAAACCAAACACTAACCCTGATGCTAACCTGAAAATTAACACTAACACTAAACCTAACACTAACCCTAACTCTACTTGGCACCTAATAATAACTCTAATACTAAACAGAACCCGGCCACTGACCCTAATCCTAACCCTAATTGTAACCCTAAATTCTAAACCTAACCCTACATGTAAAACAAACCCGTATCAAGCCCAAACCCTAACCCTACCAAGAACCCTAAACCTAACCCCAACTCCAAAGGTAACACTAACCCTAACAGTAACCTGATCACACCCCGAAGCTAAAGTGAACCCTAACTCTAACCTGAAATCTAGAGAGGTCAGGGATCTCACTCTCTTTCCATCTCTCTGGCTCTCTCTGTGTCTCCCTTTGTCGAGGACCTGAGGAGGGGGGGAGGCGCACGCTGCCCACCTCACCTACCTCTCCCGTGGGCCATTCTTTGTCTGGCCACTCCGGGAGCCTTACGGCTTGAGTTCAACCACTCAGGCCAAGGACGCATGCACAGCCGCCGGGCCTTAGGGGTCCACAGTGAAGGCCCCGCCCACCCGTGAGGCTCAGACCAGGTGGGGCACTCTCTTGTGCCAGCCAGGTGAAGGGGAAGAAGGAACACCACCATTCTTGACTTGACTTCAGCTGTTGTCTCCCTCCCATCCGACCACCTTCATTCAGCTCTCTGGATGCTTCCCTTATTTAGAAGTGGTGCTCTGGCCCTGTTAGTGAAAGGCGGACTAGGGTGCGAGGTCAATGCTCTGCCTGGGCCAGCTGCTTCATGCCAGGCCTCATTTCTTCCTAGAAAAACAAAACCATGGCCTCACCCCACACCCCCACTTGTCGACTCCAGCCAGGTGGAGGCGAGGCTCTGTGGAGTCAGAAGAACTGAAATAGGCATATGGCAAAGCAGTGAGTGTGGCCCCAGCAGGCTGCAGGCACAGGGAGCTGAGGCCACAATGCGAAAGCCCTTCTGGCAACAGGTCCCAGCCTCTTCTCTGGAGTCGGGAGGGCCTGGCCTTCCTAGTGCTCAGGACATGGCTCTGGGGAGAATCCACGATGAAGGGCACCAGGGAGGCCATCTTCCTGAGGTCGCCAGTCCCAAGCCTAGGGCAACTGGAAGGATGGCTCGGCTCGCCTGCTTTGTCCTAAGTCAGCCGGCTGGCCGGCCGGCCCATACTTCTCGGCCAGGCCCCTTCCAAGGGGACATGTTCTGGAGAAAAGAGCCATGGGGCCTGCTGCCAAGTTTTCTGGGGTGTGTGCTGGACACTGTCAGAGGTGGAAGCTGCCTTGCAACCAGTGTGTCAGACCTGGGATCTATCTGCCTCCCACACCCGGGTCCCTGAACTGCCCAGGCATCCCGACGGAGGACGATGGACTTGACAGTGGTGAGAGGGTAGGGGCTGGTGGTGAGCCTTTTCTGGAATGCCCCAAGAGATGGCCTCTGGGTAAGGGCTGTCCCTGGCCAAGTCTGAGGGAGGGACCCAGCTGAGGGGTCTCAGTGGCAGAGAGAGAACCCCCTTCCACCCTTTCCCTTCAATTTCTTTTGGCTGGCCAAATCATTAACAGGACAGGTTAGCTGGAGAAAATAACCTCAAGCTTAATAACATGGGTAGATGGGAGAAACAAGGAAACTGAGTCTCTCAACACAATGGCAGAGTTCTCCTCTTCAATACTATCTTCAGTTCAAGACAAAGGAGGATGTTGGGGGTGAGGTTTTCAGATATGAGAGGGGAAGAAGACCATTCCCATGGATAGGGACATGGAAACCTTTGTCTGAAAGTTTTCCCCTGCTCTGGCATCAGCTCCCGAAGAGACAGCATGGAAATGACAAGGAACCAACCTCTCTGTGGTGGGGCAGGCCCAGGGGCGGACATAGGGGTGGCGGGGGGAAGTGGGATGGTGTGTGAGTTGGCACCAGTGGTGGAGGCAGTGACTCATACTTCAGAGATCTCTCTCTCTCTGTTTCTCTGTGTCTCTCTCTTTCTCCCTCAGGGACATGAGGAGAGATGTGGACTCCACCTACCCACCTTGCCTACCTCTCTCATGGGAGCATCTTTCTCTGGCTGCTCAGGGACCCCTGCAGGCTTGGGTTAAATGTGTCAGGCCAGTGGCGCAGGCACGGCCACCGGGCCTCGGGGTTCCTCATTGAACGCTTCACTAGCCTGCTGGTCTCTGACCAACTGGGGTGCTCTCTCGCACCTGCCACATGCAGGTGAAGAAGGAACGCTGTCTTTCTTGACTTGTCTTCAGCTGTTGTCTCCCTCCTATCACCCCACACCCACTCAGCTCGCCAGCCACTTCCCTTCTTTGGAAGTGGTAGTCTGGCCCTGGCTGCCAAGGTGGACTGGGGTGCGAGGTCAAGGCTCTGCCTCAGCCAGCTCCTTCGTCCCGGGCCTCATTTCTTCCTGGAATGAACAAACCATGTCATCACCCACCCCCCGCACTTTTCAATTTCAGCCAGGTAGTGGAAAGCATCTGTATAGTCACAAGTGCGGAGACAGGCATATGACAATGCAGTGAGTTTGGCCACAGCAGGACGGAGGCCTAAGGATCTGGGGCCACCCTTGGTGTGCCCTTCAGGCGACAGGTCCCAGCCTCCTCTCTGGAGTAGTGAAGCCCGGGCTGTCTAAGTGCCCAAGGTTAGGGTTAACTCTAACCTTAACCATAACCGAACATCGAACCCAAACCCTATCCATAACTCAAACCCTAACCCTAACTCTAAACCTAACACTAACACTAACCCACATGCTGATATTAAGCCTAAACTGAACCCTAACCCTAAATACAACACTAACTGAAAAAAACCCTAAATCTAAACTGAAGCTGAAACCTAACCCTAACCCTAAGCAGAACCCAAAACAAAGCCTAAAGCTAACACTGACCCGGCCTACATGTAACCCCAAACTGAACCGACCTCTAGCGATAAACCTAACCTTTACCAGAACCCTCACCCTTAGCGTAAACAGGACAATAATGCTAACTCGTGCCTGAATGCTAAGTCTAAACGGTACTGAAAACCTAACACTAATCTTAACTAGAGCCTGAATGCCAACTCTAAACTGAAACGGAAACCTAACCCAAACCATAAAGCTAACACGAACACTACGCCTGTCCCTAATACCTAACCCGAATGCAATCCTAACTGTAAACTGAATCCTAACCCTAACACTAACACTAACCAGAATAGTAATGTCTCGCCCTAAACAGAACCCTAATGCTAACTCTAACCCCAACAGGATCACTAACCTTAACCCTAACCTGATCATAACACTAACCCTAAACTGAATCTGAACACTAACCTAACATGTAGCTGAATCCTAACCCTAACCAGAAACCTAACACCAACAATAAACCTAACATTAATCCCAACCTTAACCCTAACCCTAACACTAACCATAACATTAACATGAATCATTAACCTATCCATAACCTGAGGCATAAACCTAACCATAACCTTAACCTAATCATAACGCTAAGACTAACTTGAACCCTAGTGTTAACGCTAACAAGAAGCCTAACCCTAACCCTAACCGGATCCCGAACCCGAACTCTAACCCTATCCCAAATGTGAACACTAACTATAACACTAAACCTAAACCTAAGCAAAACCATAAGCCTAACCAGAACCCTAACGTAAACCCAACCCTAACCCTAAACTGAAACCAAACCCTGAATCTAACACTAAACGTAACCTGAAACCGAACCCTAACTTTAACACTCACCCTATCCCTGAACCTAACATAGACCGTAACCCTAATCCTAACCATTAATCTAACTCAACCTTAATCCTAACATGAAAGCTAACCCTAATCCTAACAGTATACTTAACATGAACCCTAACCCTAACCCCAAACCTAACACTAAAACTCTACCTACCAATAACCCTAACAAGAATGCTAACCCTAACCCACCTGAACCCTAACACTAAAGCTAACCCTAACTCAAACCCTAACCCTAACACTAACCTGCACCATAACCCTAACCCTAACCGGTACCCTAAATCTAACCCAAACCCTAACCCAAAACCTAACCCTAAACTACATTTGAACCCAATTACTAACGCGAATCCGAACACTAACCATAACATAACTCTAAACTGCACCCTTAGCCTAACCCTAAAACTAACCCTAAACCTAAAGCAAACACTAGCTCTAACCCAACTAAACCCTAACCCGAACACTAACCCTAAACCTAACCAGAATTCTAACCCTAAGCATAATCCTAACTCAAACCCTAGCCTGAACCAAACGGTTATTGTAATCCAAAGCATGACGCCATCCTACCATTAAATGTAACCCAAACCCGAACCCGAACTCTAACCCTAACACTAACCCTAATCCTAACGCGAGCCCTAACCCTAACCCTAACCCGAAGCCTAATCCTACCCTAAATCTAACCCTAACCCAAATCCCGAACCCGAACTGGAACCAGAACCCCAATCAGACCACTAACTCTAATCTTACACCTAACCATAACCCTAAAACAAAACTGAACCCTAAACCTTGCACTAACCCTAACCTTAAGAGTAACCCTAAACCTAACCCTAACCCTAGCCTGAAAACTAACGCTAACTCTAACCCAAACCCTAACCCTAACCCTAACCCTAATCTAACCCACCTCTAAACCTAGCCATAAACCTTAGCCTAACCATAACCCAAACCATAGCAGTAACCCTATCATTAATCCGAACGGCAACCCTAACCCTAAAACTTCCTAGATCCCCAAAACGAAGCCTAACCCCAACCCTAGCCCAACAATAACCGTAACACTAATAATAAACCTAACTCTAAACCCTAAGATTAACTTTAAGCCTAAAGAAAACCGATGCTGGCCATGACCCTAACACTGACCAGACCCCTAACCCTAGCTTTACAACAACCCAAAACCTAATCCCTAACCTGAACCCTAACCCAGACCCTAACCTGAACCCTAACACTAACCCGAACCCTAACCTGACCCCTAACCTTAAAACTAACTGTAACCCAAACAGAGCCTAAGCGTAACCCTAACGATAACCAAGTCCTGAAACCTAACAGTAATCCTAACCCTAACCCTAACCTGAACCCTAACCCTAAACCTAACCGGAACCCAACCATAACCATAAACCTAACCCTAACAGTAACCATATCCCTAACCCTAACCCGAACCTGCACCCAACTCTACCATTAACCCTAGGCCTAACCCTAACATTAACTCGTATCAGAACACTAACCCTAGCCCTAAACTTAACATGTACCCTAACCCTAATCCTAACCTGAAGCCTAACCCGAGCCTAACCCTAACCATAAACAATCCCTAACCTGAAATGGAACCCTCACGCTAATCCAAACACTAACCCTAAAACTAAACTTAACCTTATACCTAACGCTAACCCAAACTGTAAGGCTTACCCTAACACGAAACCTAATCAAAACCCTAAGCTGAAGTTGAATCATAAAACTAACCCTAACTCTTACTCTAACTCTTACTCTGACTCTAAAACTAACCTGTACCCTAACCCTAACACTAACCTTAACCCTAACCTTAATCCTCACCCGAAACCTAAACTTAACGCTAAACATAAACCTAATCCGAACCCTAACCTAAAACCCAAAACCAAACCTAAACCGAACTCTAGCCCTAACACTAACCTGAACACTATCGCTATCCCTAAGCCTAACCAAACTAACCATGACACAAACACTAACCCCAACCCTAACCCTAACCCTAACCCAACAAAAGCCTAAGAGTAAACCTAGCCCTAACCCTAAGCCTAACCCTAACTCGAACTCTAACAGCAACCCTAACAATAACCCGAACCATAACCCTAAACGAACCCTAACCCTAACCTAAACTTGAACCCTAATGCTATCTGTAACCCAAACCAACCCTAACCCTAACCCTAGAGCAAACCCGAAGCCTAACCCTAACCCAAACTCTAACACTAACCCTAAACCTAACCCAAACTCGAACACTAACCCTAACCCATTCCTACCCCTAACCCTAAAAATCTCTAACGCTAACCCAAACCAACCCTAACCCTAACCCTAGCACTAAAGCCAAGCCTAATCCTAACCCCAACCCCAAACCTAATAGTAACCCGAAACCAAAGTCTAACCCTAACCCTCACCCTAACCGTTAGCTAAACTGAACTCAAAACCTAACCCTGACACGAAGCCGAACCCGACAATAAGTGAAACCCTAACACAATCTGGAACCCGAACCCTAACCTTAACCCTAATCAGAACACTAACCTCTCCCTAAATGTGACACTAACTGTAACCCTAATCCTAACCCTAAACATAACCCGAAACGTAACACTAACACTAACCCGAACAAGAAGTTGAAACCTAAATCTAATCTGAATCCCATATCTAAACCTAACATGAACCCAACCCTAACCCTATAGCTAACCATTATCCTAACACGAATATTAACCCTAACATTATCAGAAACCCTAACCTGAACAGTAACCCTAACCCTAACCCGAGTCCTAGCTCGACACTAACCCTAACCCTAACATGATCTTGAAGCTGAACCCTAATCCTAACACTAACCTGAACACTAACTCTAACACTAAACCCAATCCTAACCCTAACCCCAACCCTTAACCTAACCTTAAAACTAACACTACACCGAACCATAACCCTAAATCCAGCCCTAATTCTAACCCTAACCCTAACCTGAATCCAACCCTAACCCGAACCCTAACACTAACCCGAACCCTAAAGCTAAGGCTAACCTTAAACCGAAACTGAAAGCTAATCGTAACATTAATTCGAAAACTAAACATAACCCTATACATAACCCAACTCCAACCCTAAACTGAAGGGAACCGTAATCCTAACTCTAACGTGAACTCTAAGGCTAAAGCTAACCCTAAACCAAACCTGAAACATAACCATAACCATAATCCAAATACTAACACTAATACTAAACTTAATGCTAACCCAAACCATAGCCCTTACCCTAACATGAATCCTAACTCTAACTCTAACCCGAAATCGAACCATAATTCTAAACCTAAGCGTAAACTTAACATTAACCCTAAGCCTAACCCTAATCCTAACCTGAGACCTAACCCTAATGCTAACAATAACCAGAACCCGAACCCTAGCCCTAACGTGAACACTAATGCTAAATCTAATCCGAACCCGAACCTGACCCCTAACCATAACCCGAACCCTATCCCTAACCCGAACACGAACCCAACCATAGCCCTAAACCTAACCCTAATCCTAACACGAACCCTAACCCTAACTCGTACCCCAAACCGATCCCTAACACTAACCCTAAACTGAAGACGGACCCGATCCTAACCCCAACCCTAACCCTAACACTAACTCTAACTCTAACACTAAATAGACCACTAAACCTAACCCTAACACTAAGCTGAACCCTAGCACGAAACTTAAACTAAAGCTAAACCGACCAGTGACCTGAGGGCTAACTCTAACCCTAAACCTAAACCAAAAGAGTACACGAACCCTAACTCAAACCCTAACCAGAACCCTAACCCTAACCCCAACCCTAACCTTAACACTAACCCTAAACTAAACCCTAACCCTAACCCTAACAATAACCCGAACGTTAACCCTAATGGGAAGGCAACGATAGCCCTAATTCTAAGCAAACAGTAACACTTACCCTAAGCCTAACCATAACTCAATCCTGAACCCTAACTCTAACACTCACTCAAAGCCTAATCCGACCCTAACACTAACCAGAATCCTAAGCCTAACCATAACCCCAATACTAAATGTAGCCCTAGCCATAAACCAGCCTGAACTTTAACCTGCACCCTGACCCTAACCCTAAGAGGAACCCAACCATAACCCTAACACTAACCCTAACCCTAACCCGAACCCGAAAGCTAACCCTAAACCTAAGCCTGACCTTAACCCTGTCCCTAGCCCTAACTCCAATCCCAACCCTAAACCAAACCAGTACACAAACCCTAACCTGAACTCTAAGCCTAACCTTAACCCTAACCCGAACCCGAACCCAAACCCTAATCCTGACCCTAAACCTAACCCGATCCCTAACACAAACTCTAACACGAACCTTAACCCGAAAGCTAGTAATGATTCAAACTTGGATACAAAGATGTTTCTTTCTGTCAACTTACAAACCGAGAGAAGAAAGTGTGTTCTCTAAAGAATTTGAGTGTTCCTGTCCCTAGGAACTCCACGGCCCTGTTTCCAAACCTCCTTTTGGATGGTGATCATTAACAGGTGGAAGGAAGGGAGATGGGGCATGAAGGTACTTCCAGGAGTTGATGTTATCCATAGTTTAACTCAGCTGTAGTAGTGATTGCCCCTGATACCAAGATGTTTCTTACCATCTTCTCACAAAGCCAGGATAAGAAAGTGCCTTCTCTAAGGAATTTGACTGAGATTCTGTCTCAAGGCCCTACATGGTGCTGTGAACAACTTTCTTTGGGAAGGCCATCCTTAGGAGCTGGAAGGAAAGGAGACTGGGCATGAAGTTACTTCCGGGAATGGCTGGTATCCATCGTTTCACTCAGCTCTAGTAGTGATTGCCACAAAATAGAAAGATGTTTCATAACATCTACTTACTGTCCAGGATAAGAAAGTGCCCGGTCTAAGGCAAGTGAGTGAGAGTCTCTCTGAAGGCCCTATGTGGACCTGTGCAAAACCTTTTTGGGAAGGCGATCTTTAGGAGTGGGAAGGAAAAGAGATGGGGCATGAAGTTACTTCCAGGAATGAGTGCTATACATAGTTTATCCGAGTTGTATAGTGATTGCCACTCAGATACAAAGATGTCTCTTACCATCTAAATACAAACCAGGATAAGAAAGTGCTTTCTCTAAATCATGTGGATGAGATTGTCTCTCAAGGCCCTTCATGGGCCTGTGTAAACCTGCTTTGGCAAGGCGATCCTTTTGCACTGGAAGGAAGGGAGATCTGGCAAGATGTTTTTTCCAGGAATGGGTGTTATACATAGTTTAACTCAGCTTCAGTAGTGATTGTCACTCAGATAGGAAGATGTTTCTTTCCGTCTACTTACAAGCCAAGATAAGAAAGTGCCTTCCCTAAGACATGTGTGTGAAATCCTCTCTCAAGGCCCTCCATGGTCCTGTGCACAACCTGGTTTTGGATGGCGATCATTAGAAGCTGGGAGAAAGGGAGATTGGGCACCAAGTTGTTTCCAGGAATGGGTCTTATACACAGTTTAACTCAGCTGTAGTAATGTTTGCCACTCACAAACAAAGATGTTTCTAGCCATCTACTTCCAACCCAGGATAAGAAATTCCGTTCTCTAAGGCATTTGAGAGTGATCCTGTGTCAAGGCCCTACATGGCCCTGTTTCCATACCTGCTTTGGGAATGTGATCCTTTGGAACTGGAAGGAGGGAGATTGGGCACATAGTAATTTCCAGGAATGGGAGTTATACTTAGTTTAGCTCAGCTGTAGTAATGCCTGCCACTCAGATACAAACATGCTTCTAGCCATCTACTTAGAATGTAGTATGAGAAAACGCGCTCTCAATGGCTTATGAGTGAGATGCTGTCACAAGACAATACACAGTCCTGTTTCCAAACCTGTTTTGAGAAGGCAATCCTTAGGAGTTGGAAGGAAGGGAGATTGGGCACTAAGTCATTTCCAGGAATGGGTGTTATACTCACTTTAGCTCAGCTGTAGCAATTCTTCCCACTCAGATACAAACTTGTTCCTAACCATCTACTTAGAATCCGCTATCATTAAGTGTGGTCTCTATGGCTTGTGAGTGAGATTGTCTCAAGGCACTACATGGGCCTCGTTCCATACTTTCCTTAGGAAGGCAATCCTCATGTAACAGAAGGAAGGGATATTGGGCCTGAACTTCGTTCCAGGAACTGGCGTTACCCATAGTTTAACTCAGCTGTAGTAGTTATGCCACTCAGATAGAAAGATGTCTCTTACCATCTACTTACAAACCGGGATAAGAAAGTTCCTTCTCTAAGGCATGTTCATGAGATTCTCTCTCAAGGCCCTACATGGCCCTGTGCAAAATCTGCTTTGGGATGGCGGGCGATCCTTGGGAGCTGGAAGGAAGACAGATCGGGCATGAAGTTACTATCAGGAATGGTTGTAACACATAGTTCAATTCAGCTGTAGTAATGAATGCCTCTCAGATACCAAGGTGTTTCATACCGTCTACACTCAAATCCGGAAAAGAAATTGTGTTCTCCAAGGCATTTGAGAGTGATCCTGCCTCAAGGCCCTACATGGCCCTGTTTACAAGCCTGCTTTTGGAAGGAGATCAGTAGCAGCTGGAAGGAAGGGAGATTGGGCAAGAAGTCATGTCCAGAAACAGGTGTTATACATAGGTTAGCTCAGTTGTACTAACGATTACCACTCATATAGCTTCTCGTTCCTAGACTGTTACTTACAAGGTGGTTCAGAAAGTGCCTTATCAAAGGAGTATGAGATTCCTTCTCAGGGCACAAAATGGCATTATGCTCCAAACCGGGTTCAGGTTTTTCACCATTACAAGATGGAAAGAAGAGAGGTTAGGCACAAATTTATTTCCAGGAATGAGCGTTATACATACTTTTGCTAAGCTGTAGGAAGATTGACACTCATATACAAACTTGCTCACGGACTTCTACTTACAAGCCTGCATCAGAAATTTCCTTCTCAAAGGAATGTAAGATTAATTCTCAGGTCCAGAAACGGCATTATTCCAGAAATTATGTTCCTGGGTGAGCAAAGTGATCCGTACAACATGGGAGGAAGAGAGATTATGCACAAAATTGTTTCAGGGATTAGGTGTTATATACCTTTTAAATCCGCTTTAAAAATGATTGTCACTCATTTACAAACTTGTTCCTGCATATCTACATATAGGCTGGGATTAGAAAGTGCCTTCTCATAGGAATGTGAGATACCTTCTCAGGGTCCCAATGCCAATATGTTCCAAAACATTTAGGTTGGTGATGCTTATGAGCTGGAAGTAAGAGAGATTGGGCACCAAGTTATTTTCAAAAATAGGTGATATATATTTCATCTCAGCTGTAGTAATGATTGCCACTCATATTCAAACTTGCTTCTAGACATTTACTTACAAACCAGGATCAGAAATTGCCTTCTCAAAGAAATGTGAGATTCGTTCTCAACGGCCGAATTGGCATTATTTACCAAACCTGGTTTTGGGTTGTGATCCTTATGTGATTGAAGGAAGCGAGACAAGGCACAAAGTTATTTCCGGGAATGGGTGTTATACAAAATAAAGCTCACCTCTACTAATGATTGAAACTCATATAGCAAAGTTTTCCTAGACATCTACTTAGAGCCTTCTCAAGGGAATGTGTGTTTTGTTGTCCAGGTGCAAAATGACAGTATGTTCGAAATCTGGTTTAGGTTTGTGATCTTTATGAGATGGAAGGAAGAGAGATTAGGCAGAAAGTTACTTCCAGGAATGGGTGTTATGTGAAGTTCACCTCAACTGTAGTAATGATTGCCAATCATATACAAACTTTTTCCTAGACATCTACGTAAAAGCCAGGATCAGAACATTTCTTCTGAAAGCATTGTGAGACTCCTTCTTAAGGAATGAAATGGCATTATGGTCCAAATCAGGTTTAGGATTGTGATCCTTGCAAGATGGAAAGAAGAGAGACTAGGCACAAAGTGATTTCCAGGAATGGGTGTTATACCAAATTTGTCAGCTGTAGTAATGACAGTCACACCTATACAAACTTGTTCCTAGATATCTACTTAGAAGCTGGTATCAGAGAGTGTGTTCTCAAAAGAATGTGAGATTCTTTCTAAAGGCCTGAGAGGGCACTATATTCCAAACCTGGTTGACGAACGTGGTCCTTATGAGCCAGAATGAAGAGAGTTTAGACATGAAGTTATTTCCAGGAATGGCTGTTAGTCACAGTTTAGCTCAGCTGTAGTAATGATTGACAAACAATACTTGTTCCTAGTCTTCTACTTAGAAGGCGGGATAAGAAGGTTCCTTCTGAAAGGAATATGAGGTTCCTTCTCTTTTTACTTTGTGAGGAAGATCAGCCCTGAGCTAACGTCCATGCCAATCCTCCTCTATTTGCTGAGGAAGTCTGGCCCAGAACTAACATCCGTCCCAATCTTCCTCCACTTTATGTGTATGCCACCACAGCATGGCCTGACACACTGTGTGTCGCTGTCTGCCCGGTATCTGAACGTGGGCCACCAGCAACAGAGGGTGCACACTTAACCACTACGCCATGGGGCTGGACCCTATGAGGTTCCTTCTCAAAGCCCAAAATACCATGATGGTCCAACAATGGTTGAGCAAGCTGATCCTGATGAGATAAAGGAAGAGAGATTAGGCACAAAGTGATTTCCAGGAATGGCTGTTATACATACTTTAGCTCCTGTCGTCATGATTGCCACTCATATGCAAACTTGTTCACAGAACAAGTTCCCTACATACAGGTCAGGAACACAAAGGGCCTTCGCAAAGGAATGTGACTTTCCTTCTCAGGGCCCAAAATCGCAATATGTCCCAAACCTGGCTTAGGTTTGTGATCCTTACTGGATGGAAGGAAGAGAGATTGGGCACAATGACATTTTCATTAAAGAGTTTTCTACATAGATTAATTCAGGTGTAGTAATGATTGCCACTCATATACAAACTTGTTCCTAGACATCTACATAACCCCAGGATCAGAAAGCAACTTCTCAAAGAAATGTGATATTCCTTCTGAAGTTCTGAAACAGCAATATGTTCCAAACTTGGTCGAGGAAGGTGGTACTTACGAGCTGGAAGTAAGAGAGATTGAGCATGAAGTTTTTTCCAGGAATTGATGCTATTCATAGAATAACTCAGTTGTACTAACGATTGCCACTTACAGAGAATCTTGTTCCTGGACATATACTTAGAAGCAATGATCAGAAAGTGCCTTCTTAAAGGAATATGAGATTCCTTCTCAAGGCCGGAAATGGCAATATGTTCCAAACGTCGTTGAGGAAGGTGGGCCTTATGATCTGGAAGGAAGAGAGACCGGCACGAAGTTATTTTCAGGAATAGGTGTTATTCATAGTTCAGCTCAGTTGTAGTAATGATTCCCACTCATATACAAACTTGTTTCTAGGGATCTACTTAGAAGCTGGGATCAGAAAGTTCCTTCTCAAGGTAACGTGAGATTCCTTCTCAAGGCCCGACATGGTATTACATTTAAAACCTTGCTTAGGAATGTAATCCTTTAGAGCTGGAAGGAAGAGAGATCGGGTAGGAAGTTATTTTGAGGAATGGTTCTGATACGTAGTTTAGCTCAGCTGTAGTAATGATTGCCAATCATTTAGAAACTCGTTACTAGACATTTACTTACAAGCCGGGATCAGAAAGTGCTTTCTCAAAGGAGTGTGAGATTTGTTCTCAAGGGCCTGAAATGGCATTATGTTCGAAAGCTGATTTAAGTTTGTGATCCTTACGAGATGGAAGGAAGAGAGAAGCACAGCTCTATTAATGATTGCCACTCACATACAAACTTGATCCTAGACGTCTACGTGCAGGCTGTGATCAGAAACTGCTGTCTCAAAGGAATGTGAGATTTCTTCTCAAGGTCTGAAATAGCAATATGTTCCCAACTTGGTTGAGGAAGGTCTTCATTACGAGCTGGAAGGAAGATAGATCGGGCATGAAGTTATTTTCAGGATTGGGTGTTATTTAAAGAATAGTTCAGTTGTAGTAACGATTGCTACGTATATGGAATCTTGTCCTGGACATCTACTTAGAAGCAGGGATCAGAAAGTGCCTTCAAAGTAATGTGAGATTCATTCTCAAGGCCTGAAATGGCATGGCATGATGCATGAAACTTGGTTTATATTTGTGATCCTTATGAGATTGAAGAAGGAGAGATGAGTCAAAAAGTATTACCAGGAATGGTTGTTATAGACAGTTGAGCTCAGATCTAGTAATGATTAACACTCATATACATACTTATTCCTAGACTTCAACATTCTGGAAAGGATCAGAATGTGCCTTCTCAAAGAAATATGAGATTCCATCTCAAGGAGTGACATGGCAATATGTTCCAAACCTGGTTCAGCTTTGTGATCCTTATGAGTTGGAAGGAAGAGAGATGAGGCACAAAGTTATTTTCAGGAATGGGTATCATACACAGGTTAGCTCAGCTGTAGTAATGCTTGCCACTCATATACAAACTTGTTTCTAGACATCTACTTCCACTCTGGGATCAGAAAGTGCAGTCTCAAAGGAATGCGAAAATGCTTCTCAGGGCCCAACAAGGCAATATGGTCCAAAACTGGTTTAGTTTAGTGATGCTTAGTGCTAGAAGGAAGAGAGTTTTTACATGAAGCTATTTCATGGAATGGTTATTATAAATCATTTTACTCAGTTGTAGTACTGATTGATGCTCCAATATAAACTTGTTCCTAGACATCTACTTACAAGAAGTTATCAGTAAGTGTCTTCACAGAGGAATGTGAGATTTGCTCTCAACGACCAAAATAGCATTATGTTCTAAACCTGGTTTAGGAAGGTGTTTCTCACTAGCTGAAAGGAAGAGCAAGTGAGCACAAAGATACTTCCAGGGATGGGTATTTTATACAGATGAGCTCAGCTGTAGAGATGATTGCCACTCATATACAAAGTCGTTTCTAGACATTTGGTAACAAGCCTGGGTCAGAAAGTGCCCTCTCAAAGGAATATGAGATTCAATCTCAAGGCCTGAAACTGCATTCTGTTATATACCTGTTTTAGGTTTCTGATCTTTACGAGATGGAAGGAAGAGATCGTGGGCATGAAGTTATTTCCAACAATGGGTGTTATACATAGTTCAGCTAAGTTCCAGTAGTCATTGAAATTTAATTGCTAACTTGTTCCTAGAGCTCTACTTAGAACCCGGGATCAGAAATTGCCTTCTCAAAGGAATGTGATATTCCTTCTCAAGGCCTGAAATGGCAATATGTCCCCAACCTGGGTAAGGAAGGTGGACCTCATTTGCTGGAAGGAAGAGAGACAGGGCACGAAGTTATTTCCTTAGTTGTTACTGGCAAAAGTGCCTGAGCAGTGGTATTTTGTCTTTCCATTGAGAAGGCAGCCTCAGTGCAGGCAAGGAACCAAAAGGAAGAAAAGGCACTTTCCATTATGACCCTCAAAAACTAAATGGAAATGTTTTTCTCCACAAACTATGTTCATTAGATGGATACAATAGATATTCTCTCCCAGCTGCAGTTTAAAGTTTAAAAGCTCTCAGGGGTACATGCTCCTTAAACGTACTTGCAAGCAGAGTTAAGCAAGAACTTGCTGGCATTACATGGGAGAGAATTCTCTATTTTTTTTGCAAGGAAGATCAGCCCTGAGGTAACATCCAATGCTGATCCTCCTTTTTTTTGCCGAGGAAGTTTGGCCCTGGGATAACATCTGTGCCCATCTTCCTCTACTATATATGGGACGCCACCACAGCATGTCCTGGCAAGCTGTGCGTTGGTGCATGCCCAAGGTTGGGAAACTGAAAACCCCAGGACACCAAAGTGGAGTGTGCACACGAAACCATTTGTGCCACCAGGCAGGCCCCAGGGATAAAATTCTTAAGTAGAAGTCATTAAAAGCAATGTTGGGAGAGGCAATTTTCAGGATAGTCTTCTACAGATGCAAGCAAGAATTTTGCTCCAGACTGGCCTTTCCTTTTACAGATGCTATAGATACTATCTCCCAAGTGTACTGAAATTTTCAAACCTCTCATATGAAGATGTTACTTACACTTTTTGGGTACCTGTGTTAAAAAAAATGTTCGTCATGATATGCTAGTGAGACCCTGAATGTAGTTTGAACTGCAGTGTATTCAAATTCTCAAGATGGTCCTAAACAGCTACAAGGAGGAGTTTCTCTGAAGAGTCAACTGTCATCGAATGGATGATAAGGATAATCTGCACCACCTGTAGTGATAGCTCTCCTAGTAAGATGATCCTGAAAACTACTGGCAAACTTGGTTGCTTAGTGGTGTTTTGTCATTCCCTTGGAAAGACAGCCTCAGTGCAGGCAGTGAATGGCAAAGAGGAAAAGGTACCGAACCACATCATCCAAAAATCTACAAGGAACTGTTTTTCTGCACAGTGTACGTTCATGTACTGGATGTTATGGATATTGTGTCCCAGCTGTGGTGAAAAGTTTAAAAGCTCTCAGAGGCAGAACCTGCGGAAAGCTACTTGCAATCTGAGTTCAGCAATGTCTTTCTTTCATTTAATAGGGAGAGAATTACTAAGTGAATGTTGTTCACTGCAAGGATGCAAAGGAAATTTTCAGGATAGTCCTATACTGATATTAGCAAGAAATTTTCTCTACAATGATCTTTTATTTTATAGATGTTATAGATACTCCCATCTGTACTGAAACTTTAAAACCTCTCATATGAAGGTATTCTTAATAGATATTTGCAACCTTTGTTAAACAATAGTGTTGCTAATGATATGCTAGTGAGACCCTGAAGGTAGACTGAACTACAATGTTTTTAATGTCACTCATGAATATGATTCTAAACAGCGACATGTAAAGATATTCTTCACACGGTACTTTCGTTGAATGGATGTGATAGAGTTTCGTCCCCGCTTGTGGTGACAATTTTAACATCTCATAAGAATGTGCTCCTAGCAGCAACTGGCAAAATAGGTTTACAGTGGTGTTTTGTCTTGACGTTGGGGAGGAGGCCTGAGTGCAGGCAGTGAACTGCAGAGATGAAAAGGCACTTTGCAAGATGATCTTAAAAAGCTAAAATGATGTATGTTCCTCCACAGAGTACATACGTAGAAAGTATGGTATAGATATTCTGTCCCAGCTGCAGTGGAAAGTTTAAAAGCTCGCAGAGGCAGATCTGCTGAAAGCCACTTGCCATCTGAGTTCAGCAAGATCTTTCTTGCCTTACCTGGGAGCGAATTCCTAAGTGCAGGTTGTTAACTGCAATGGTGGAAAAGGCAATTTTCAGGATAATACTATACAGATACAACCAAGAGATTTTTTCCACACTGAACTCTCATTTCATGGATGTTATAGATACTCTCTCCAGCTGTACTGAAAATTTAAAACCTCTCATATGAAGATGTTACTAACAGATATTGGCAACCTGTATTAAGCAATAGTGTTCATTATGATATGCCAATGATACCCTAAATGCAGACTGAACTGCAGTGCCTTTAATGTCATTCATGAACATAATCCTAAGCAGGTACAAGAAGAGGTCTTCTTCACGGTATACTTTCATTGAATGGATTTGGTAAAGGTTCTTTCCGAGGAGTGTTGAAATGTTGAAACTCTCAAAGGAAGGTGTTCCTAACAGCTACTGGCAGAGTAGGTTTAGCAGTAGTGTTTTCTCTTTAAATCAGGGAGGAAACGTGAGTGCAGGCAATGAAATGCAAAGATGAAAATGCAATTGACAATATGATCTGAAGAAGCTAAAAGCAAATGTTTTTCTCCACATGGTACTTACATGGAATGGATATTATAGAGAAGTTCACCCAGCTGCAGTGAATTTTAAAAACTCTCAGAAGATCATTCTTAAAGGACTCTGCAAGCTGAGTTCAACAAACGCTTTCTTGTTTGGGAGAGAAAGCTGAGTGAAGGTTATTAAATGCAATGAGGGAAAAGGCAATTTGCATGATGAACGTACACAGTTACACGAACGAGATTTTCACCAAACTTGTCTTTCATATTATGGATGTTATAGATACTTTCTCCCAGCACTACTGAAATTTTAAAACCCCTAAGATCAAGATGTTGCTTTCAGTTATTGGTTACCTGTCTTAAGCAATATAATTCATCATGAGATGCTAGTGGGAACATGACTAGAGTTTGAACTGCAGTCTATTAAAAGTCTCTTCTCAAGATGACCCTTAACAGCCACAAGCTGGAGTTTCTCTGAAGCGTCAACTTTCTTTGAGTTGATCATAACAATAATCTGCATCACCTGTAGTGATCATTCGAAAGCTCTCCTAAGAAGATGCTCTGATGGTTATTGGCAAAGGTCGTTGAGCAGGAGTGTTTTGTGTTTCCATTGGGAAGGGAGGCTCAGTGCAGGCAATGAACGACAAAGAGGAAAAGGCACTTTACCATATGATCCTAAAAAGCTAAAAGGAAGAATTTTTCTCCACAGGGTACATTCCTGAAATGGATGTTATTGATATTCGCTCCCCGTTGCAGTGAAAAGTTTAAAAGCTCTCAGAGGGAGAGCCTCCTTAAAGATACTTCCAGGCTGAGTTCGGCAAACATTTTTTACCTGACTTGGGAGAAAGAGCACGGATGAAGGTTATTTACTGCAACGTTGGAAAAGGCAATTTTCAGAATAGTCCTATACAGATACATGCAAAAGATTTTCTCCACACCTGTATTTCAATTGATGGATGTTATAGAGACCCTTTGCCAGCTGTACTGACATTTGAAATCCACTCATATGAAGATGGTACTTACAGATATAGGTCAACTGCGATAAGCAATAGTGCTCATCATGATACGTTACTGAGAACCTGAAGGCAGATTGAACTTCATTGTAGTCAAAGTCACTTCTCAAGATGTTCCCAAACAGCTGTAAGCAGAATTTCTCTGAAGAGTCCACTTTCGTTGAATGTAGGCTAATGATAATCTGCACCACATATAGTGATAGTTCGAAAGCTCTCCTAGGAGTGTTTCAAAGAGTTACTGGTCAACATCGTTGAGCAGTGGTATTTTGTCTTTCCTGTGGGAAGGAAGCCTCAGTGCAGGACATGAACTACAAAGAGGAAAAGGCACTTTTCTATGTGATCTGAAAAACTAAAAGGAGGACTTTTCCGCCACACAGTATGTTCATGGAATGGATGTTATATATATTCTCTCCCAGCTGCAATGGAAAGTTTAAAAGCTCTCAGAAGGTGCTCCTTAAAGATACTTGCAAGCAAGTTCAGCAAGGACTTTCTGGCATTACAAGGAGAGAATTCCTATGTGTAGGTCGTTAACAGCAATGATGTAAAAGGCAATTTTCAGGATAATCTTATAGAGATATAAACAAGAGATTGTCTCCAAAGTGAAATTTCATTTTATGGATGTTACATATACTGTCTCCCAGCTGTACTGAAATATTAAAACCTGTCCAATGAAGATGTTGCTAACAGATATTCGTCACCTGTGTTGAGCAATAGTGTTCGTCATGACATGCCAGTGAGACCCTGAACGCAGATTGAACTGCAGTGTATTTGAAGCCACTTATGAAGATGACCCTAAACAGTTATAAGCAGAAGTTATCTTCACGGTGTACTTTCATTAAATGGATGTGATAGAGCTTTTTTCTGAGCTGTGGTGAAAAGTGTATACTCTCATGGGAGGTTGTTCCTAATAGCTACTGGCAGAGTAGGTTTAGCAGTGGTGTTTTTTCTTTACATCGGGAAGGAAGCCTGAGGGCAGGCAATGAAATTCAAAGATGAGAATGCAATTGACAATATGATCCAAAGAAGCTAAAAGCAAGTGTTTTCCTCCACAGAGTACTTACATGGAATGGATGTAATGAACAGGTTCTCCTAGCTGCAGTGAAAAGTTTACAAGCTCTCAGAGGAAGATCTTCCTTAAAGATTCCTGCAAGGCGAGTTAAGAAACACTTTCTTGCATTACATGGGATAGAGAGCCTGAGCGAAGGTCGTTAACTGAAGTGATCTAAAGGCAATATGCAGGCTGATCACATAAAGAGACAAGCCACAGATTTTCTGCATATTCCACTTTCATTTTATGGATGTTATAGATACCCTATCCCAGCTGTACCGAAATTTTAAAACATCTCAGATGAAGATGTCACTTACAGATATAGGCCACATGTGTTAAGCTATAATGTTTGTCATGATATGTTCATGAGAGCCTGAAAGTGGATTGAACTGTATTGTACTAAATATCTTTTCTCCAGATGATCCTAAACAGCTACTAGCAGGAGTGTCTCTGAAGATTCAACTTGAATGGAATGGATGTTAAATATAATCAGCAAAACCTGTAGTAATACTTTGAAATCTCTCATAAGAAGAGGTTCCTTACAGCTAATGGCAAAATTGGTTGAGCAGTGGTGTTTTGTCTCTATATAGTGAAGGAAACATCATTGCAGGCAATGAACAGCAAAGAGGAAAAGGCAATTTACCATATAATCCTAATACCTAAAAGGAGGACTTTTTCTGCACAGATTATGTTCACGGAATGGATGTTGGAGATATTCCTTCCCAGATGCAGTGAATTGTTTAATAGATCTCAGAGGAAAATCCTCCTCAGAGATACATGCCTGCTGAGTTCAGCAAACATTTTCTTGCATGTCTTGGGAGAGTCTGAGTGAAAGTCGTTAACTGTCAAGAGGGAAAAGGAAATTTGCTAGAAGATTCTGTATAGATACAAGGATGAGATTTTCTCCACACTTGAATTTCATTTTATGGATGTTATAGATACTCTCCTCTAGCTGCAGTGAAACTGAAAAACCTCTCATATGAAGATGTAACCTATGATATTGGCCACCTGTGTTAATCAATAGTGTTCATCATAATATGCTACTCAGACCCCGAATGCAGATTGAACTTCAGTAATTAAAAGACTCTTCTCAAGATGATCCTAAACACCTACAAGCAGGACTTGCTCTGAACAGTCAACTTTTATTGAATGAATGATAATGATCATCTGCACCACCTATAGTGATAGTTGGAAAGCTGTCATAGGACGTTGTTCCTAACAGCTACTTTCAAACTTGTTTGAGCAGTGGTGAGTTGTCTTTCGGTTGGGATGGGAGCCTCAGTGCAGGCAATGAGCGACAAAGAGGTAAAGACACTTTAACATATCCTAAAATGTTAACTTTAAGAGTTTCTCACCACAGAGTAGGTTCATGGAATGGATGTTAGAGTAATACTCGCCCCACTGCAGTGGAAAGTCTAAAAGCTCTCAGAGGCAGATCCTCCTGTAAAGTACTTGGAAGAAGATGTCAGCAAGAACTTTCTTGCTTTACATGGGGAAGAATTCCTGATTGAAGGTGGTTAACTGCAATGTTGATAAAGGCAATTATCAGGATAGTCGTATACAGATAGAAGCAAGAAATTTTATAGATACTGGACTTTCGTTTTATGGATGTTATAGATACACTCTCCCAGGGTTACTGAAATTTTAAATCCTCTCATATGAAGATGTTACTATCAGATACTGGCAAGCTGTGATAAGCAATAATGGTCATCATGATATGCTAGTGAGACCCTGAATACAGATTGAACTGCAGTGTAGTTAAAGCCACTTAAGAACATGGTCATAAACGCTTACAAGAGGAGGTTTTCTTCATGGCATACTTTCATTGAATGGATGTGATACAGCTTCTTTCCGAGCTGTGGTGAAAAGTGGAAACTATCCTAAGAAGGTGTTCCCAACAGCCATTGGCAAAGTAGGTTTAGCAGGGGTGTTTTCTTTTATATCAGGAAGGAAGCCTGAGTGCATGCAATCAACTGCAAAGATGAAAGGCACTTTACAATATGATCCTAAAAAGCTAAAAGGAAGTGTTTTCCTCCACAGAGAACTTACATGGAATGTATTTTACAGATAATCTCTTGCAGCTGCAGTGCAAGTTTACAAGCTCTCAAAGGAGGATCCTGCTTAAAGCTCCTTGCCAGCTGAATTCAGCAAGTAGTTTCTTGCCTTACATAGGAAAGAGAGCCTGAGTGACGGTCGTTAACTACAATGATGGAAAAGGCAATTTGCAGGAGGCTATAGACATACCAGGCAGAGATTTTCTGCACACTTGACTTTCATTTTATGAATGTTACAGATACTCTCTCCCAGCTGTAGTGATAAGTTTAAAAGCCCTCCAAGGAAGAGCTGACTTACAGCTACAAGCCTGTTGGGTTCAGAACGGGTGTTCTTTCATTATATTTGAGGGAAAGCCTGAGTGCAGGCCAAGAAAATCAATGATTGAAAAGTTCACTCATCAAGATGATCCTCAACAACTAAAATCAGTGTTTTTCCACCGTGTATGTTATTTCAATGAATGTTATAGATATTTTCTCCAAGCAGTAGTGAAATGCTTAAAAGATCTCTTCGGAAGATATTACTTACAGCTAAGGGCAACATTTGCTCAGTAAGAACATTCTCTCCTATACTGTGAGAGAGAGCCTGAGTAAATGTCGTGAGCTGAAATGTTTGAAAAAGTACTTTCCAGTGCAAATGCTAAATAGGTACAAGCAAGAGTTTTCTCCACATTGTGCTTTTCATAAATGGATATTATAGATATTCTCTTCCTTGTGTAGTGAAAAGTTTAAGCCCTCTCATAGGAAGATATGTGGCAAAGTGGCAAAGCTAGTGGCAAAGTGAAATTAACGAGCACATTCTTTCGTTCCATGTAAGAGAAAGCCTGAATGAAAGACGTCAACTGCAACCTTTGAATAGGGACTTTTCAAGACGATCATAAACAGATTTAAAAAAGGAGTTTTTCGTCACACTGTACTTTCATTGAATGGATGTTACAGATAATCTGTACCACTTGTAGTGAAAAGTATAAAAAGTCTCATTAGAGTATGTTCCCTAGAGCTACTGGCAAGCTGAGTTCAGCAGAAATGCTCTTTCAATACATTAGATAGAAACCTGAGTGTAGACTACTAACAGGTTGTGTGTGATATCAGTCATGTGTCCTTTGTGAGATTACTCATATATTTATGTGTGAAATCACACCCATTGTTAAGAGTGACATCACATCAATAGTGACATCACTCCCACTGCTCTCTGAGACTAGTGACATGTAAATTGTGACATCACTCGCATTGTGTGAATGTGATATCACACCCAATGTTATGTGTGATGTGACACACTTGTTTATGGGTGACATCACAGCCCTTTGTGTGTGCCAACATCCTCATTGCGTGTCACATCCCATCAATTGTGAGTGACGTCAACCTTAATTGTCATATGATATCAAACCATTATTATGTGCGGTGTCACTCCCAGTATTATGTATGACATCACACCACTTGATTGTGACATCACTCTGATAATGTGTTTGACATCACTCCAACAGTGTGTGACATCGCTCACATTTTGTGTGTGATACCATTCCAATCGTTATGTGTGACATCACACACATTTTGAGACATCACACACTTTGAGCAGGATAAAACTAGGTTAGCCTGTCACATCTCTCAAATTGTGTGATATCACTCCCGTTGTGTGAGGGCAGTCATATTGTTAACTTTGATATGACATCCACAGTTTGTATGAAATCATTCCCAGGTTTCTGTGAAGTCTTTCACATTTTACTCTGACTTATATCCCTATTGTGTGTTTTATGTAACTCTCATTGTTATGTATCAATTCACACTCATTTTCCTTAGAGATACCACTCCAAATGTCCATGACAGCACCAGCTTGGTGTGTGCTTTCACACACTTTGTGTGTCTGACCTCACTCAATGTCTGTATGACATCACACCAATGGTGTATGTGTGATAGTGCTCACATTTGTGTGTGAAAACACACACATTGATATGTCTGACACTATTCACATTTTTGTGACATAATTCACATTTTTATGTATATCACACCTATTGCGTGTGTGTGACAACATTCACATATGTTGACATCACACCGATTGTGTGTGACATCACTTGAATTTACCATATGAAATGGCTATAGTTAAGTGTCATGTCACTCCCAATATTCTGTGTGATTTCACATTAATTCTCGAGGACATCACTCTACTAGTGTTGTGACATCACTCCCATGGTGTTTCTGTGACGTCACTCATATATTTTGGGTGACATCTTTCTGTTATATGTGATATCACGCTTGTTGTGTTGTATGACATCAGACCAATAGTGTGACATCACTCCCACATATGTGTGACATCAGTCACATGTCCTTTGTGATATTACTCACGTTTATGTGTGACCTCAGTCTCATTATGTGCGACATCACATCAATAGTGTGACATTAATCTGCTATATGTGACATCAGTGACATGTCCCTAGTGACATAATTCACATTTTAAAGGGTGACATCACTCCCATTGTGTGCATGTGTTATCACTCCCACTATTTTGCGTGGCGTGACCACATGCTTCTTGGTGACATCACATCAGTTGTTTGTGTGACAACATCCTCATTGTGTGTCACACCACAACATTTGTGTGTGACATTAACCTTAATTCCCGTATGATATATCAACCATTATTATGTGTGGTGTCACTCCCAGTATTATGTATGATATCACACCAATTGAGTGTGGCATCACTCTCATAGTGTTTGACATCGTTCCAATGGATTGTGACGTGTTTCACATTTTGTGTCTGACATCACTCCAATCGTTATGTGGGACATCACCTCCATTTTGGGACATCACACAACATGAGTGTGCTAACAATAGGATAGACGGTCACATCTCTCAAATTGTGTAATATCACGCACATTGTGTGTGATGGCAGTCATATTCTTAACTGTGATGTGACACCCAGTGTTATGTATGACGTCACTTCCAGGTTTCTGTGAAATCTCTCACATTTTACTCTGACATATCGCACTGGTGTGTTTTGTGTAACTCTCATTGCTATGTGTGAATATTCACTCATTTTCCTTAGAGACACCACTCCCATTGTCTGTGACATAGCGAGGTTGGTGTGAGCCTTCACACACATTTTGTGTCTGACATCACACCAATGGTGTACTTGGGACAGGGCTCACATTTGTGATTGAAAACATACCCAATGATATGTGTGACACCATTCACCTTTTTTGTGACATAATTCACATTTTTATGTATGACATCACACCTATTGTGTGTGACAACTTTCACATGTGTTGAAATCAAAACAATTGTTTGTGGGTTAGGGTTAGTGTTAGCATTAGGTTTAGAGTTTTGGTTAGGGTTAAGGTTAGGGATAGGGCTAGTGTTAGGGTTAGGGCTAGGGCTGGGTCTAAAGCTAGGGTTAGGTTTATCATTAGGCTTATGGCTCGGGATAGGGTTAGGGTTATGGCTAGGGTTAGGTTTGCAGGTAGGGTTAGGTCTAGGGCTATGTTTGGGTTTAGGGCTAAGGCTAGGGTGAGGGCTAGGGTTAGGGTTATTGTCAGGGTTATGGATAGGTCTAGGGTGTGTGTTAGGTTTATGATTAGGGTTAGGTTTAGTGTTAGGTTTAGGGCTAGGGTTAGTGTTAAGGTTAGGGCTAAGTTTAGGGTGAGGGTGAGGGTTAGAGTTAGGGTTACTGCTCGGGCTAGGCTTATGGCTAAGTTTATTGTTATTGTTAGGGTTAGTGTTAGGGTTAGGGTAATTGTTATGGCTGTGGTTATGTCCAGGACTAGGATTAGGATTAGGTTTAGTGCTAGGTTTAGGGCTAGGGCTACTGTTAGCTCTAGACTTAGAGTTAGGGCTAGTCTAGGGCTAGTGTTAGGTCTAGAGCTGAGTCTAGGCCTAGTGTTCTGGCTAGGGCTAGCCTTAAGTTTACAGTTATGGTTAGGGCTTGGTCTAGGTCTAGGTCTAGGGCTAACTTTAGGGATAGGGTTAGAGTTAGGTTGAGGGCTATGGTTAAGGTTAAGTCTATGTTTAGGTTTAGTCCTAGTGTTGGTGTCAAGGTTAGGGTTCTTGTTAGTGTTCAGATTCAGGTTTGTGTTCTGGTAAGGGTTTGGGTTCGTGTTTGGGTTCTGGTCCGGTGAGGTTTCAGGTTAGGCTTATGGCTTAGGGTCAGTTTTAGGGTTAGAGTGATGGTTAAAGTTAGGATTAGGATTAAGTCTGTGCTATGGTTAGGGTTAAGTTACAGATTAGGTTTAGGATTAGTGTTAGCTTTAAGGTTGTTAGTGGTAGCGCTAGGGCTAGGCTTACGGTTAGGTTTATGGATAGGATTTGGGTTAGCGTTAGGATTAATACTCCGTTTAGGGTTAGGATTACACATAGAGTTAGGTGTTGGTTTTGGGCTACAGTTCTGTTTAGTGTCAGTGTTATGGCTAGGGATAGATTGAGCATTAGGGTTAGTGCCATGGTACAGGTTAGGGCTAGGTTTAGGGTTAGAGTTCAGTCTAGGTCTAACGTTATGGTTAGGGTTATGGATAGGATCATGGTTAAGTTTAGGGTCATGGTTTGTGTTAGACTTAGTGGCAGGGGTACTGTTAGGTTTATGGTTAATTGTTGAGCTAGTGGTTGAGAATGGGAGAGATCGGTTTAAGGTCATGGTTAGGGTTAGGATTAGCATTAGTGTTGTGGCTACGGTTAGGGATAAGGTTAGGGTTAGGGCCAGGGTTTGGGTTAGGACTGGGGTTAGACTTAGGGCTAAGGATAGGTCTGTGGTTATGGTTAGTGTTAGGGCTAGTGTGAGGGTCCGGTTTAGGGCTGGGTTAGAATTAGGTCTAGGACAAGTGTTAAGGTTAATGTTACACTTAAGGTTAGGATTTGGCATAGGCCTAGGTTTAGGCTTAGGGTTGTTTTAGGCTTAGGATTGGGATTTGTGTAGAGGTTTTGGTTGGGGTTGGGGATAGGGTTACTGTTAGGGCTTGGGGTTGGGTTAGGAACAGAGTTCTGGTTAGTCTTAGGGCTAGGCTTAGGGCTAGGGCTAGGGTTAGGGTTAGGGTTACGCTTGGGGTAGGTTTAGTGTTTGGATGATGGTCAGGTGTATGGTTAGCATTAGGATTAGATTTTGGGAAAGGCTTAGGTTTAGGTCTAGGGTTAGAGCTAAAGTTAGGTTTAGGGTTAGAGTTCAGTTAGGTTTATGGCTATGGTTAGCGTTAGCGTTAGGTTTAGTGCTAGGATGCTGGTTAGGGCTGGGGTTGGGGCTGGCTTTAGGCTTATGGCTATGGCTTGGATTAGGGTTAGTGTTAGGGTTAATGTTGTGTGCGTTAGAGTTTGGGTTATGGGTAGGGTCAGGGTTAACTTTAGGTTTATGTGTAAGGTTAGGTTTATATTTAGGGTAAACATGGGGCCAGCCCTATGGCTTAGCGGCTAAGTGCACAGGATCCGCTGTTGGTGGCCCAGCTTTGTTTACCAGGTGCACACCGACACACCACATTTCCGGTCATGCTGAGGCCGCGTCCCACATACAGCAACTAGAAGGATGTGCAGCTATAACATACAACTATCTACTGTGGCTTTGGGGGAAAAAATAGGGTAAGCGTTAATGTGACGGGCAGGAGTAGTGATAGAGTTAGGGGTAAGGTTAGAGTTGGGTTAGAGTTAGGGTTATGGTTGGGGTAGGGTTAGGGTTTGGGCTAGGGCTAACGTTAGTGTTAGCATTAAGGTTAAGGTTAGGGCTAGGGTTAGGGCTATGGTTAGGGCTAGAGTTAGGGTTAGGGTTAGGGTTAGCATTAGTGTTAAGGCTAGTTTTAGGCATAGGGTTAAGGGTAGGGTTAAGGTTAGCTCTAGGTCTAGGGATAAGACTAGGTTTAGTGTTAGTTCTAGGGTTAGGTCTAGGGTTACTGTTAGGGTTACAGTATGGGTTAGGGCTAGGCTTAGGGTTAGGGTTAAGGCTATGTTTAGGGTTAGGCTTAGGTTTAGAGCTAGATTTATATCCGTGGTTAGGGTTAGGGTTAGGACTAGGGCTTGTGTTGGGGTTAGGGCTAGGGCTATGATTTGGTCATGGTTAGCATTAGGGTTAGGGCTACTGTTGGGTTAGAGTTAGGGTTAGGGTTGTGGTTAGGGTCAGGTCTATGGCTAGGGTAGAAGTTAAGCCTATGGCTAGTGTTATGGTTAGCTTTATGGTTACAGTTACGGTTATGGTTACAGGTAGGTCTCGGGTTAGGCTCGGGTCTCTGTCTAGGGTTTGGCTTAACCCTAGTTCTATGACTAGGTTTAGGGTCAGGGTTAGGTTTAGGGTTAGTAGTAGAGCTACGTTTAGGTTTACGTTTAGGGGAAGGGTTAGAGTTACAGCTAGGTTTAGGGTAGGGTTAGAGTTATGGCTAAGGTTAGGGTTCGATCTATGGTTATGGTTAAGGTTATGGTTGTGTTAGGTTTAGATTTAGTGCTAGATTTACAGGGAGTTCTAGCGTTAGGGTTACTATTAGGACAAGGGTTAGTGTTAGGACTAGGTTTAGGCCTTGGATTAGCCTTAGGTTTAAGCTTAGTGTTTGGGTTAAGTTTATAGCTACAGTTCGGGTTAGGTGTAGAGTTAATGCTACAGTTAGGATTAGGGCTAGGTCTGGTCTTCGGTTTAGGGTTAGGGTTAGTTTTGGGTTAGGGTTAGGACTAGAGCTAGAGCTAGGGCTATCATTAGGGTTACGACTAAGTTAGGGATAGTGTTAGGGCTAGGGCTATGCTTAGGATAAAGGCTAAGGTTAGGATTAATGTTATGGTTATGGTTAGAGATTGTTTAGGTTTTCAGTTAAGGGTAGAGGTAGGGGTAGGTGTAGGGTAAGGTTTAGGTTACGATTAGGGATAGTATAGTGGTAGGAGTTGGGTTAGGGTTAGAGTTAGAGGAGTGGTAGGCTTAGGGATAGGGTGAGGGTTGGGTTCGGGTTAACGTTACGATGAGTGTTAGGGCTGGTGGTAGCATGAGAGTTAGCGTTAGGGCTAGAGTTAGGGTTAGGGCTAGGATTATGCTGAGGGCTAGGATTGGGACTAGCATTAGGAGTAGGGTTAAGAGTAGGGCTAGGATTAGGGTTATGGTTAGCATTATGGGTAGGGGCAATTTTAGGGCTACAGCTAGGCTTAGTGTTAGGTTAGGGTTATATTTAGAGTTAGGGTTTGGGTTATGTATAGACTTAGGGTTAGTGTCAGGTTTAGGGCTAGTATCATCTTTAGGAGTAGGATTAGGACTAGGGTTAGGGTTAGGGTTTGGACTTGGGCTAGTGTTGGCATTAGGGTTAGGGCTAGGATTAGGACAAAGTTAACATTAGGGTTAAGGTTAATGTTAGGTTATGATTAGTGTTGGGTGATGGTTAGTGTTAGCATTAGGGTCACCACTAGGCTAATGTTGGTGTTAGGCCTAGAGCTAGATTTAGAGTTAGGATAATTTTATGTTTAGGGTTATTCCTAGAGCTAGGGTTAGGTTTACTTTCAGTGGTAGAGTTATTGTTAGAGGTAAGTTTAGTTTAGGGGCAGGGCTAGGGCAATTGCTGGGGCTTGGTTTTTGTTAGGGACAGAGTTACGGGTAGTGTTAGTGATCAAACTAAGGTTAGGGCTGTCGCTTAGACTAGAGTAAGTGTTAGGGTCAAGGTTAGCCTAGGGCTGAGTTAGAGTTAGGGTTAATGTTAGGCTTAGGGGAATGGGTAAGGTTGGGGTTAGAGATGGTTTAGGATTAGGTTTAGGGGTAGTTTTAGGGTTAGGGTTAGTGATAGGGCTAGTTTTAGGGTTACGGTTAGAACCAGGGCTATGGACAGGGTTAGGGTTAGCGTTAGTGCTAGGACTAGGTCTAGATTTATGATTAGGGTTAGGGTTAGAGGTAGGGTTAGTGTTAGGGTTCGAGTTATGGCTAGGGTTAGGGCTAAGTTTAAGGTCACATCTAGGGCTAGGATTTGTGTTGGGTTAGGGCTAGCGTTGAGGGTTAGTGTTAGAGATATGGTTAGGGTTAGAGTCAGGTGTAAGGGTAGAGTTTGGCATAAGATAGTGTCAGGGTTTGTGTTAGGGTTAGGACTAGTGTTAGTCTTAAAGGTAGGGCTAGGGCTAGGGCTAGAGTTAGGGTTAATGTTAGGGTTAGGGTTAGGTCTAGCACTAGAGTAAGGGTAGGGCTAGGGCTAGAATTAAGGTAAGATTAGGAGTTATAGTAGGGTAAGGATTTGCTTTAGGCTTAGGTGTAGTGTAGGGTCACGGTTAGGGCTATGTTTAGGGTTAAGGGTAGGGTTAGTGTTAGGGGTATGGGGATGGGTTTTTAGTGGGGAATGGGGATGGCTTTTTACTGTTTGTTTAGGTTCAGATTTAGTATTAGTGTTTGTGTTAGGGTTATGGATAGTGTTTATGTTAGAGTTAAGGTCAGGGCCATGGCTAGGGTTAAGGATAGGTCTAGCTTTAGGGCTAGGGCTAGACCTGGGTTTATGGTTAGGACTAGGACTATGGTTAATTTCATGTGTAGGGCTGGGTTAGTGTTATGTCTAGGTCAATGGTTAACGTTAACCTTACAGATGGGGTTAGTGCTAGGGTTAGGGTTACGGCTAGGGTTATGGTTACTGTGAGCGATAGTGCTAGGGTTAGGGTTTGGTTTAGGATAGAGTTTGGGTTGGGGTTGGATTAAGGTGAGAGTTAGGGCTCAGGGTGGCGATGGAGTGTTAGTGCAATGGTTAGGGTAGGACTATGGTTAGTGCTAGGTTTAGTGTTAGGTTTAGGGCTAGGGTTAGTGCTAGGTCAGGTTTAGGGCTAGGGCTGTTGTTGGTTTTATGTTTAGGGCTATGGCTAGGATTAATGTTGGCGTACGAATGGGTTAGGGTTAACGTTAGGGGTAGCATTATGTGTAGAGCTGTGTTAGAGTTCGCGTTAGGTTTAGGGGTAAGTGTAGAGGTGAGGGGGTTAGGGATGAGTTTGGATTAGGGTTAGGTTTAGAGTTAATAGTAGGTGTAGGTGCAGGACTTGGATTAGAGTTAGGGTAAGATTTAGGGTTAAGGTTAGGTTTGGTACAGAGTTAATGTTAGTTTTATGGTTAACGTTAGGGTTATGTTTGGGGTTAAGCTTGCGTTAGGGTTAGGTTTAAGCTTAGGGTTGGGGTAGGGTTTGGATTAGGATTAGGGGAGGTGTAGGGATAGAGTTAGGCTTATGGTTAGGGTTTGTGTTAGTGCTAGGACTGGGGTTAAGGTTAGTGTTAGGCTTGGCTTAAGGTTAGGTTTAGCAGAGCGGTATGTGTAGGGATAGTGTTAGGGTTAATGTTAGTGTTAGGATTAGGGGTAAGTTTAGGGCTAGGGCTAGGTTTAGGATTAGGGCTGGGGCGCATGTTAGGATTATGGCTATTGTTAGGAATACTGTTATTATTAGGGTTGGAGTTGGGGTTAAGTTTGGGTTAGGGTTAGTTTTATGGTTATTGGTAGGGTTGGGGTTAGGGTTGCATTCGAGTTTGGCCTATGGTTATGGAGGGGCTAAGGTTTCGATTAGGGTTATTGGTGAGGGGAGGAGTAGGTGTAGGGGTAGGTTTAGGGTTAGTGTTCGGGTTAAGGTCAGTGGTAGTTGTAGGGATTGGGTTAGGGTTAGTTATAATGTTAGGGTTAGATTTAGGTTTACGGCTAGTGTTAGAGTTGGCATTAGGGTCTAGAGCCATGGTTAAGGTTAAGGGTAGGTATATGGTTAGTGGTAGGTCTGGGGTACAATTAGGGTTAGGGTTTGGTTTTGTCTTAGGTTTAGGGTTAGGGTTAAGGCTGGGTCTAGGGCTAGGGTTAGGGTTAGTGCTAGGATTAGGGAAAGGGTTTGGGTTAGGGTTAATGCTAGGATTAGTGTTGGGGTTAGTTTTGTGTTTGGGTTAAAGTGTTAATGTTAAAGTTCAGGGTAGTATTAGGGGTAGGCGTAGGGTTAGTGTTAGGGTTAGTGTTAGAGTTATGGTTAGGGTTAGACTTAGCGGTAGGGGTTATCTAAGATTTAGGGTTATGGTTACAGTTAGGCATAGGGTTAGGGTTAGGTGTAGGGCTAAATTTAGGGCTATGATTATGCTTAAGCTTAGTGTTAGTGTTATCACTAGGGATTGGGTTATTGTTAAGCTTAAGGTTAGGGTTAGGGTTACAGTTAGGTTTGGGTTTAGGGTTGAGTTAGTGTTAGGGTTCGTGTTACGTTAAGTCTTAGGGTCTGGGTAAAGAGTGTTTTAGGGATAGGGGTAGTGTTAGAGTCAAGGTTAGGGGTAGTGTTACGATTAGCTGTGGGAATTGCATTAAGATTAACATTAGGGTCAGGGCTAGAGGTAAGTCTAGGGTTAAGTTTATGGCTAGGGCTTGGTCTAGGGCTTAGACTAGGGTTAGGTTCAGTTTTACTGTTAGGTTTAGTGTCAGATTTAGGACTAGGCATAGGGCTGCGTTAGTGTTAGTGATCGGGGTTGGGCTGAGTTTTAGGCCCAGTTTTAGGGTTAGGGTTACAGTTAAGGTTAGGTCTAGGGCTGGGGCTCATTTTAGGATTATGGATAACATCAGGGTTAGTGTTAAGGCAAGGGATAGTGTCAGGGGTCAAGTGAGGACAAGGATTAGCATTAGGGTTCTGGCTGGGTTTAGGGCTAGGGTTAGTTCAAGACTTGGGTCAAGGTTAGAGTTAGTGTTATGGTTAGAAGTAGATTTAGGTTTAGGGTAAGGGTTATGGTTAGGGTTAGGGTTAGTGCTAGGGTTAGGTTTATGGCTATGGCGAGGGTTAGGGCTAGGTTTAGTGTTAGTTTTAGGTTTATGGTTATGGTTAGGTTTAGAGCTAAGCATTTGTTTAAGGTTAGTCACAGCGGTAGGGTTAGGTTTAGGGTTACGTAAAAGGTACACTTACAGTTAGCATAAGTTTTAAGATTAGAGGTAGGCGTAAGGATAGGGGTGGGGTTGGATTAGGGTTATGGTTATGGTTAGGTTTTGGGTTAGGGTTAGGGTTAGTGTAATGGTTAAGGTTAGGGCTAGAGACAGGGCTAGATTTAGAGTTATGACTAGTGTTATGGTTAGTGTTAGAACTAAAGCTAGGGTTAGGATTAGAACTTGGGTTAAGATTAGTGTTAGAGTTAGCATTAGGGTTGGGTTATGCTTCGTGTTACGGATATTGTTAGGTGTAAGGGTAGGTGTTTGGTTAGGTTTAGGTTTAGGGGAGGGATTGGTGTAGGGGTAGTGTTAGGGTTAGGGTTGCATTAGGGTTAGGGTTAAAGATAAAGTTAAGCCTATAGTTAGGGTGAGAATTCCAGTTCAGGTTAGGGTTAGGGTTAAAGTTAGAGTTAGGTTTGGTTAGGGTTAGGGGTAGGGTTAGGGTTAGTATTGGGCTAAGTTTTGGGGTGGGGTAGTAGTAGGGGTAGGTGTTGGGTTAGTGTTTGGCTTAGGGTTAGGGTCAGGGTTAGGGTTAGGGTTATGGTGAGAGTTAGGGGTAGGTTTAGTGTTAGAGTTAGCATTAGGGCTAGAGTTCAGGTTAGTGCTGGTAATAGGCCTAGATTTATGGATAGGTTTAGGACTAGGGTTAGGGTGGGTTAGTAGAAGTGTTTGTGTTAGGGTAGTTTTAGATCTACGGTTAAGGTTAGTGCTGCGTTAGAGTTATAGTTAAGCTTAGTGCTTGGTTTAGGGGTAGGGTTAGGGTTAAGGCTAGTCTTATGTCTAGGCTTAGTGTTAGGATTAGGACTAGGGCTAGTGTTGGGTTTAGGGCTATGGTTAAGGTTAGCCTTAATGTTAGTACTAAGTTTAGGGATAGTGCTAGTGTTAGAGTTAGCGTTAGGGCCAGGGTTATGAAAAGGGCTAGGGTTATCATTAGGGCTAAACTTAGGTCTATAGTTATGGTTAGGTTTAGAATTTGGCCTAGAGCTAGGGTTAGGGTTAGGGATATGGTCACTTCTGGGGCTAAGTTTAGGGTCAGGTCTGGGGCTTGGATTTGTGTTAGGGTCAGGGCTTGTGTGCAGTGTTATGGTTAGGTGTAGGGTTAAGTCTAGTGCTAGGGTTAGGGTTATGGTTAGTGCTAGCTTTAGGGTTAGTGTTATGTGTAGTGCTAGCATTTTGTTTAAGTCTAGTGTTAGACTTAGCAATTGGGTTAGGCTTAAGGCTGATATTAGGGTTAGGGTTAGGTTTAAGAGTAGGTTTAGTGTTCAGGTTACCATTATGTTTAGTGTTTAGGTTTGGCTTAGGGTTAGACATAGGTTTAGGGTTAGGGCAAGAGTTTGTGTTAGGAGTCTGTCCAGGATTAGGGTTAGAGATATGGTTGGGTTAGACTAAGTGTTAGTGTTAGGATTAGGATTAGGGCTATGACTAGTGTCTGGGGTAGTGGTAAGTATTGGCTTAGGGCTAGGGTTAAGGTTTGGGCTAGGGTAGGGCTAGGGTTTGTGTTAGGTTTAGGGTTAAGGTAAGGTATAGGGCTTGGGCTAGAGCCAGGTTTAGGGTTAGGGCTATCATTAGGTCTAGGTTAAGCGTTATTTTAAGGCTACGGGTAACATTAGAGTAGGATTAGGATTAGGTTTATGGGTAGGGGTAGGCTAAGTGTTTGGGTTAAGAGTAGGGGTAGGGATAAGGTCACAGTTAGGGTTAGGTTTAGGGTTAAAGTTGGGGTAATTTTAGGGGTGGGTGATGTCTAGTCTTAATGTTATGGTTAATATTAGTGTTTGTGCTAGCATTAGGTTTCTGCATATGATTACTGTTAGGTGTAAGATTAGGCTTAGGCTTCAGATTGGATTAGGGTTAGGGTTAGGGTTTGGGTAGAATCCCAAGGGAGGATGATGGACTTGGCAGTGGCGAGAGTGCTGGGGCGGGCGCTGAGCCTGCACTTGGATGACCCAGGAGAGGGCGCCGGGGTATGGGCTGCCCCTGTCCAGGTCTGAGGGACTGACCCAGATAGGGGTTGTTGGGGGCAGAGAGAGAATGCCCCTCCACCATTTCCCTTCAGGTTCTTAGGGCTGGCCAAATCATTAACAAGACAGGTTCAATGGTGCAAATCAGACCCAGCTGAAGAACATGTGTCCATGGGAGAAACCCGGGAAACTGAGTCTCTCCACACAATGGCAGAGACTCTCATCTTGCATCCTCTCCTGAGCTAATGACAAAGGTGGATGTCGTGGGTGGGCCTGTGGGAAGGGAGAAGGGAGGGAGACGATTGTCATGCAGAGGGACCTATAAAGTCTTGTCTGAAGAGTTTCCCCTGCAATGGGGTCAGGTCTGGAAGGGAAGGCATGGAGGTGACCAGTAACCGGCCTCTCTGTGGTGGGGCTGGCCCCAGGGCAGGCGTGGGGGTGGTGGGTGTAAGTGGGATGGCGTGTGAGTTGGCACCAGCCAGCAGTGGAGGCAGCGACTCAGAGGTCATGGATCTCTCTCTCTCTCCCTCTCTCTCTCTCTCCCTCTCTCCCTCGGGAACCTGAGGAGAGGAAGGTGCCGTGCCCTGCCCACCTCGCCTACCTCCCCCATGGGCCCTTCTTTCTCTGGCTGCTCCGGGAGCCCTGCGGGCTTGGGTTCAACCCCCCACACCCCCGCACAGGTCAAGGGTGCATGCACGACCGCCGGGGCCTAGAGCTGGCTGCGGGGGTCCTCAATGAAGGCCCCGCCCTCCCTCCAGGCTCGGGCCGGTGGGGGCGGACCTCTGGCGCCACCCTGCTGCAGCTGTTCCATCACCGCCATTCTGGACTTGGCTTCAGCTGTTGTTTCCCTCCACTCCCCCACTCCCACTGACCTGGAAGACCTCTTCCCTTCCTTGGAAGCATTGCTCTGGCCCTGATGGCCACAGGCATACTGGGCTTCAAGCTCAAGGCTCTGCCTGGGCCAGCTTCTTCACCCAAGGGCTCATTTCTTCCTGGAAAGACAAAGCCATGGCCTCACCCCATGCCTGCACTTTGCGACTGCAGCCAGGCCAGGTGTAGGAAAGGCTCTGTGGAGTCAGAAGTGCCAAGACTGGCAGATGGCACCACAGGGCTAGAGAGCCAGGGCCAAACTGGGCAAACCCTTCTGGCGACAGGTCCCAGCCTCCTCCCTGGAGTCGGGAAGGCCTGGCCTTGCTGGTGCCCAGGCCACGGTTCCGGGGAAAAATCCGCCATAGAGGGCACGCAGGAGGCACTCTGCCTGAGGTCACAGGTGTCATGCCCAGGGCACTGCAAGCCTGGCTCGGCTTGCCTGCTTTATCACAAGGAGGTTGGCCAACCAGCCGAACATGGCACCTGCGCCAGGCCCCTTCCAAGGGGACGAGTTCCAGAGGAGATAGCCCTTGGGACAGCTGCCAAGTCTCCTGGGGCGTGTGCTGGGCCCCCATCAGAGGAGAATCAGCCTGGCAAGTGGTGTGCCAGACCTGAGATCTAGCGGCCTCCCACACCTGGGTCCCTGTCCTGCCCAGGCCTCCTGAGGGAGGACGATGGTCGTGACAGTGGCGAGTGGGGTGGGGTTGGTGCCGAGCGAGCCCTTGGATGCTCCGGGAGAGGCACCGAGGGATGGACTGCCCCTGGCCACGTCTGAGGGACCGACCCAGCTCGGGGCTGCCGAGGGCCAACCACAGCATGTCCACAGCCCTCTCTGCAGATCCAAGCACCAGGCAAGCACCTGCCATGGCTGATCCCATTAGTCCCTACAAGATCACCATGATATTTATCCTCTCTGCCCCAACTTTTTAGAAGAGCAAACTGAGTCTCAAAGAGATGTGGGGATTTGCCCAAGGTACACAGCTGGCTGTGGGCAGAGTCACCACTGTGCTGAGGGGTGAGTGGCTACTCACCTAGTAAACAGCAGGTCCAGGACCCGGTGGCATGTGTGTGAGGCTGAGTAGTTGACCATGAAGGTGGTGAAGCTGGAGATGTTCCTACTCAGGAAAGCTGGTGCAATGGACTCTGTCAGCTTCTCCATCATGCCTGCCTGGAGGCCACGCATCCTGCAGGCCTCATTCAAATTCACAGTTGACTCGTCCTCACAACTGGGGGAGAGGAGGAGGAACATACAGTCAGTGACATCATCGTGAACCACCAGGAGGAATGACATGTCTCTCTACCCTCCTGTGTAGCTTCTGGGGAGGAGTGGAGGTCCAGATTCCTTTGTGAGTGGGACTGTGGAACACTGTAGCGAGAAAATTCTGGGGCAGCGGTTCCCAGTGGAATCTCATATTTGAGTCTGGATTCTACTACTGCCTTGATCTTCTCAGGGTCCTGGGTGTGAAGACACCTCTGCCCCCACACTCACCCCAGAGCAGCCCTGGTCATTGATGGACTGGTGCACCTGTGTCCACTCCAGGGAGATGGCAAACTGGAAAGCATACACCAGCTCCTCGACCATCTCCTGGGTGCAGCTCTGCAGTGACAGTGCCCAGCAGTCAGGCCAGGAGGGATCAGGGGCCTGCCTGGACTTTGCCACAGTGGGAAACTCCACCACAGATCAGTCACAGAGGGGAATCTGCATAGATTCCACCAAGGAAGGAAGGCGAGGACAACTTGAGGGTCCGGCATTCACATGCGGAGAGAGGAGCTTGGTCCCCAGCACTCACCTTCCTCTTCTGCAGCCAAGATCTTGAGTATGAACATGACACATTGCCCGACTCCCACCATCTAGCTTCCTGCTCCTGCCCAGGCTGAGTCCTCCTCATCCCCAGCTTCCCTAACTCCACCTCCCCCTCCACACACACACACAGAGGGTCAAGGGGTGTGGGGCTGTCCTTTTGGGATCACAGTTCTGGCCTGACCTAGAGTAGTCTGCCCTGGCCTACACTGTTACCTCATGGTTCCTCCTGCCAAAAGGCCACAAACATTCGCAGTGAGGGCTGAGAGCCAATGTCTAAAGCGACTTAACACGCTCTCTTCCTTGGCTTTCCGAGGGCCAGAGCCTCAGAAAGTCACGGGACAACACGGGAACATCCTGCTGTGTCGAGTGTCTCCACTCAAATGAACTGGACAGGAGGCTGTGATTACAATGTTGGTGCCTGGTAATCAGAGTTCTAAGTTCTGTTGGGTCCTGTCACCAAGGAAGTGAGGTCACTTCTTCAAGGTTCTATTACTTGGCTCCATCCTTCAATCATACCCACTCAAAGCCCCTGCTAGGCTGTGGCTGCTCTCCCTCCCTGCCCATTTCATCTCCATCACTGTACACAAATACCCATCACCACCCTCCCCACAGCTCCTAGGGAGTGGATCCAGGCCCCAGGTTTGAGGAGACAGAGCTGAGGTCAGACCTCTTTTTTCCTACCAGTTATGTGTCCTGGAAAAGCTGCTGTGCCTCTCAAGATCTCCCCAGTCTCACAAGCTGCACAATGAGGGTTGTGCTAAAAACAGCTTCCTAGGGACCTCATCAGGTGTATATGTACTAATACATACAACACCTGTGGGCTGGTGTCACATGTGTCTAATGCACACACTTAGAGATGGAGGAAGTACGAGGAGTAGGACATCACATAGAATACCAGTCACAACTTCTCTAAGTCCCAGATGTGTGAACTTTGGTAAGTCACTGCCTCTCTGAGCCTCATTTTCAGGTCTGCATCCTGAAGGGGTTGAAATTAGAGGAAATTAAGACATTGTGATCCACTGGCATTAACCCTTCCAGGGTCCCCTGTTTTACTCAGAATCAGTCCCAAGAGGCTCATGTTTGCCTATGTGGTGGGAGCCTCCACAATGTTCCCAATGCTCCCTGCCTCCTAGAGTGCACATCCTTGTGTCACCACTAAGTGGTCACTATCCGGCTTCTGAACAACAGAACACAGCCAAGGTGATGGGATGTCACTTCCAAGTTTTAATTACAAAACATCTGTCACTTTCTGCTTACTGGCTTACTTGAGTTCCCTACTCACCTCCATTCTTCTGTTTCCATCTCTCTCTCTCTCTATCAAATCACCAGAACAGGGAGAGCAAGTGCTGATGTTTTCAGTTGCACTATGTAGAGACTCCATAGGAGAGAACTGAGTGAGTGTCCAGCCAACAGACAGACAGGAACTCAGACTCTCAGTACAAATGGATCCTGACAAAACCCATGTGAGTGATCTTGGGTGGGAATCTTCCCCCATTTGAGCCCTGTTGAGACCACAACCATGCTTCACAGAGACTTTGAGGCAGAGGCACCCAGCTAAGCCATGCCAGATGCTTGGCTCACAGAAATTATGAGATGTTATATATTTGTACTGTATAGGTGGTAGTTTTTGGAGTAATGTTGTCACAGAGGAAGAGAAAGTAACAGTCTACCGTGTCCCAGGATCCAGCCTGATCACCCTCCTTTCTCCCCTCACTCTCTCTTCTCAGGCTCCCTCCAGCCACATTGGCCACATTTCTGACCTTCCCTAGTCAAACTCGCTTCTTCCTGTGAGTCTCTGCACCAGGGAGCCTTCTCCTTAACACACTGACTCTTCCCAGACATACGCAGGGGTGCTTACACTTGTCATTCTGGTCACAACAAAGGTATGAAATGCCTCAGACAGGCCTTTCATAAGCTCCTAGCACAGTCTCTACCATCACAGATCTCACATCCAGAAGAGCATTACATGATTTCCTCCTCCTTCCTATCATTGAGATAAAATGAGTGCATGAGAAAGGGCTGTCCGCTTTGGCTAAAGCAGAGGCAACTCCTTCTGTTTATAGCAGGCACACGACTGTCTCTTCCAGGCTGAATTTTTCTCACCACGAGTCCATTGTTTAAGGAAATCATCATTGCCTCTCTTTCATGGGTCTGGTTTCCCCAAGAACACAGTGAACCATCCCCTCTCCCTGTGCTGCATCACCATAAACCCACAGCCAGAAGATAAGCACCCGGTTAAAACACCACCAGATCCTGAATTCAGTCACTGCTGAGACACTCCCATCAATGTTGTCATTCAATCGTGCCTCCTGAGGACACCTTTCCCCTGAGACCCACTCCCAGCCCGTCCTCAGCTTCTTATGGTAACACTGAGATTTCCTCAGAGTCCTCCCAACCTGGGCAAGAAACATTCTGAAATGTTCTCTGTATTAATTTTCAGGGACTTGGGACATAGGTAGATGTAATTTGAGTGTGTATGTGCAGTAGTTTCTATGCACGTATTCTATTTTTCAGACAGAGATAAAATAGTGTGGCTACTCAGTGCACCAAGAAATTGAATAACTGATTAAACTTTTTCATGATGTGAAGTCTTTAGAGAGTAAATGTCATGGTTAAGAGCACAGACTATGGAGAAAACTCCTCACATCCAAATTCCAGCTCAATCCCTTATTAGATATTTGTATTGACCGAGTTATTTACCTGATTGTTGCCTCAGTTTCTTCATCTCTCAGTTGGCAATAATGATCAGCATACCTATTTTGTAGGTTTATGGAGAGTATTAAAGGAGTTAATGTTTGAAAAATGCTTGGAACACCTAGTGTATTAACAGTGCTGTACCTATATATTAGAAATAAAATTTAAAAATTCTTCTGACACTGCCTGTGAGCCCCAGAGGGTGAGACTGTTGCCTGGATGTATGTAGAAAGCACTCCATGACATACGATGAATAAATGAGTGAACAACATTGGCGAATGCATTACCAATGTCACCTATGTCACCCTACAGGCATTCCCAAGCCGAACCACACACAGACATTCCTGCTCTGTCCTGCATCACACTCCCTGGAGGAATGACTGGGGTTTCTTGGACTCTGGTAACCGTGCCCACTAAAGGTTCTTTTCTGTCAGCAAACCCCAGTCTTTGTCCAATTGCTGCAGCTCACAGGGTCTGCGCTGTGATCCTTGTCTTCACTAGAGGGAGAAGTGCCATCCCCAGAGCTGGGCACACACAGAGCCTGAGCCTTGGAGAAAATGATTCCCTGGCCCTGGGGCAGGTAGAAGAGCGCAGGGACAGAGTGGGATTTGGGGAAAATCCTCCAGGTGTTGTCAGAAGGGATGGAGGCAGGGGATGTGTCAGCAAGGACTGGTCTGGTTGGTGGGCCTTGGTGGTTAAATAGTAGGGGGCTGGGAAGTTTCATAGCTTCTAGCTTAATACAATCAATATGACGGTCGTGAAATCAGAATCAGCCTAATTAAGGCCAAATTAACCCAATGTCAGCAGTTCCCTGACTCTCTAATGCAGTAGTGACTTATAATAAGGGTATTCCTGATCTATCATCTCCTTTTCATTGATTGGCTAGAGTAATTATTCTTTACATAGTCTGTCTATTTTTACATAGTAAAGAAAAAGTGAGTTTTAAAACAACCCTCCTTGGAAAAGTCTCCCTAACATATTGAATTAATAACAGAAGCCACGACAGGAAATTCACCACTTATCTTGAGCTTTAGTCTCTGGTTTTAGATCTTCCTAACTGGTAATTTACCTACACTTCTGCCTTCTTTCTTGAGATTAGTCCACTTAGGACTAAGTAAGAGTGCAACGTCATACCATGTGAGAAGTGGTGGGACTCTAAGAAAAGGTTTGTTTCATTCTGTCAGTGTGTGTCTGTGCGCATGTGTGTATGAGACTTTTTGCTGCATCTGGCAGTGTGGGCCAGTGTAGACTCCTTTTCTAGGGAAAAAATTTCCCTAATCACTTTCTCTGGACTTTCTTTACATTGATGGCTTCGGCAGCACTGTCCAATAGTAACATTAAGCACTCTATATTATGGAATTTAAATATTTTTTAGTAGTCACATTTTAAAAAACGAAAACAAACAAGTGAAACTAATTTTATTAGTATATTTTAACCCACTATAACCAAGATATTATCAATGTGGGTGCAGTCTATACAAAACTTAATAATGAGAGTTTACATTTTTTTCCTGAGTTTCATAAATCCAGTGTGTACTTCCCACTTACAGTACAATCTCCATTTGTAAGTTGAGTTTTTTCAGTCATACATTCTCTGCACTGAGATTTAATGTTCACAGTTGTCAAATAAGAGTCACTAGAAGTGGGGTGGATGATAATTTCACTACTGATTTAAGCTCTAATGGAGCTATGAACACCAACTGGTCAATGGGTTAATCAAATGAATAGTCATATAGTATAGAAGAATGGTATGATTTGAGATTTAGTAAAAGACTGGGGACCGTGTGTCCTGACAGGGAGCTCCAAGGATTTTGTTGTTGAGAGCGACAAGGACAAAAAGAGAATAAAGTCATACACATAAGTGTCTAACAACATGGGGGGGAAGAAATGACCTGCCGTAGTCCTGAGTTTTGACCTCGTGGTTTCTTTTCTTGACCCAAATCTCTTTGATGATGTCCCAGGACAAAGGTCAGATTAATCCCCACAGGGAGAGAGGGAGGGTAGAAGTACAAGGCATCTGACATAATTGTCCTGGGAAGGCAGGCTTCATTTACAACTCTGATCCACTTTCATAATTTATTTTTATAGGGTAAGAGGAAAAGAAGTATGATGGTCCAATCATCACAGAGGAAGTGAAATGATTGTGGAAAGCAATCTAAACCAAAGCCTGGTTTGAGCATCTCCATCCCTTTAAGAATGTACAGTTACATATTCAAGAGGCCAGTTACTAGAATCACATCCTCTCCTGGCAATGAGGTCAGATGTCAGCAAAGGGAGGAAACCTTGGAGCAACCCCAACAACTCTGCTGGCAGAAAAGACTGCAAGGTCTCCAGGCCTGCAGAGTGCAGGAGAACTGTTAAGTGCTTTGGACCTTGCCAAAGCCCTGCCAAACCTTGCACATAGTAGCACAGGTGTATCCCTGCCAGGTGAGCTCACAGGTGTTCTGAACTCCAGTCCCATGCCCACCCCTGCCTGGTCTTTAGATTCAGCAGAGATGATCCCAGGACCTGGTCTGTACATCCCACAGCCCCTTTGCAAACGTCTTCTGGTGACTGAGGATGATATCAGGAAACAGGAAGGGAAAGTGAAGACGGCAAGAGACAGACTGGCGGTAGCACTGATGCAGACACACTCACTAGCGAGGCAGGGTGAGTGAGGGGCCAAGAAGGACATCCCGACAAACACGATGAAGAAAACAGAAGACGGCGCAGATGACATGGAGCTCACACTACATTAATGCCTCCACAAGGGTCCTGATGTCTTCTTGCTTTGACCTCTTGAAACTTTAATATATACCAATAATTTTCTTTTCTTTGATTCCTTTGCATGACAGAGAAGATACAGACAGTGATCCTTCGGAAGTGAGAGATTGGGTTTCAGGTGAGGAGAGAAAGATCTTTCCTTCTCATTTTGCTCTCTCCTTTTCCTTTACTGAGTGTTATCTATTTGTATTTTATGACCAAGAGTTATCACAATCAGGGGATTCCTTAGAGTTTTGCCCTCACAGTCACAGAGAAAACATACCTAGTCCAAATGGATTGTCCTTTTTGTGTAATATTCCAATAGATTCCAACATAATATTTCACTAAAGAGCTGTTATATCTGTCTTCTCAAAAAAGACACCTACTTCTGGGTCTCTATTTTTCTGGTATTTGTTGCATATAATGAAATACTGGATTCTCCCTTTTTTTAGATTTATATGTGTTGGAAATTTGATTCATGAAAATTGATATGCCATTGTGGTATCATGCAGTCAGGAGAACGATTGTTTTCAGCATCACAAGTCTCACAATAAGCCAGTGTGTTGGGACTTGCCTATTTGCCTGATCGAGTATGTTGCACTCTTCAAATCCTCTTTATCATTACTTACTTTTGTCCCACAGTTGTATCAGTTTCTGAGAGCAATGTGTTCAACAATAGTAGAGTATCTCAGTATTTATATCTTCCCTAAAAAATGAGTTATCTTTTAGCTAAATTTTCTCTCCTCTATTCTTCCATGTGGTAATCATCTGGAATTTTCGTTCGAATGTTTTTAATGTCTTGTTTTAAAACTAATACTAAATTAGACAGACGTTTTTTTCTTTTCCTCATGACTCCTGTTATGTTTTCTTTGGTTCACATTTCTTCTTCCTGATGTACATTCTTTACCGGTTCTTTCACTGCAGGCCTGTGGGAGGTCAAATTTGAGTCTGTTTGTAAGTCAGAAAACGTCTTTCTTTCTTTGACACATAGTTTGAATAGGTATTTAATTTAAGTTTGTAGTAATTTTATTCCTTCTTTGTCAAGTTATTTAATATTTCTGAGCCTCCACATCTTTATCTTAAAATGGGAATAAATCCCTAAAATTGTGACAGTAACTGAGATAATACATGCAGAGCTTTCCAGTCATGTTGCTTAGAAGAAATTAGTCAATAATGATAACTATTATCAATCATTATAATGATATAATAATCAATATATAATAATATATTAATGTATAATAATAATTATACATTAATTCATAATTATAATGTACAGTATATAGGGTATAATGTATGCAATGTATAATAATATATTAATATTATTAATCATTAGAATCTTCATAGTGTGCGTTCTCGGAGAATCACTGCTTCAGATTGTGAATGTGAAGCTCATACACAAAAATTCTGAGAGAGTGCCATGACTGTGACTTTAATTCTCAGCCCTTGGGTATCTTCAGCTGTGGTCGTCTGCACAGTGTGTACAGATAATGTAATCTGTTCCCACAGACCCACTGCAGAACAGTGCTGCTTGCCTCATGCCTGGGATGCTCTAGGCTGCTTGTTGGGGAGCCGCTGTTGTGAGGCTAGTTGGACTTTGTACAGAGAAAGATGAAAAAATACTCTTTCTTTTCCCTCAGATTTCTCCCACCGAGTTTTATTCACTTTTACATCCAGAGCAGATAATCTCTTCCCAGAGCCTTGGTTTTTCTCTGGGATTCAGGCTTCCCAGACACCTAGTCATTTCAGCTCCCTAGGTCCAAGGTGAATGCAGAGTCATATCTCACCCACTCCTCCCATCTTGGCCTGTTTCTCGTCATGGATGACCCATGAGTGGGGAGAGGAGCCATCGAGGGAGATTGATCGGGATGTCCTGGTCAATCTGAGCTTCAAATAGTGAAGCAGAAAAGGGGAACCTGAGACTGCCAGGGCTTCAGTGGGGGAGGAATATGGAGGAACCGAGAGGGGTGTGATGGCTGCACAGAGTCAAGGGGAGGGATGTTCCAAAGTTTCCTAAGAAGGGAAACCTTGCACTGAAGTCTGGATTCGATTTTACATGATGGCAACGTCTGTGCTGGTTTCACCAATTCTGGTGTCCCTGAGGGATGAACTGCTGTGACACCACAGGACAGAAGTTGCAGTCACATTCAGGACTTAAGGAAGGTGAAACCTTTCAGATTATTCCCCTGTGAGCCAGTCAGGGACCAAGTCTAGAAAGGCTCGGAGGCTGTGTCCGTCCAATGTGGTTTCTTTCTGTTCCAGTCAAGCTCCTCTGGACCCCAGCTGGGAAAAAGGGACCTCAGTTCTAGTCATATCTAGTCATCGCAGCTTCCGTAGGTCGCCATGAGGCAGGTAACAGCCCAGGCATCGTCACTGAACCTCACTGTCGCCCTCCTTCTTCTGCTGGCAGACAGTGACTTGTGAGGTGAGGAGAGCGCATCACAATTGTCCAGTCAGCTGCTCAGTATGGGAAACTCCAGGGGAAGGAGATGCCAAAGCCACAGAGACCCGATGCCTCCTGTGTCTCCTTCTTTTTTTTTCCACTTAATTTTCACCCTCAGTCCTTCTTTTCCTTCCCTTTTCCCTCGTTCAGCTCTCTCTCCCTCTCTTTCCCCTACATGTTCTAGCTTAATTGAGGTATTAACGACATACAGAAAACTGCAAACATTTTAGTGTTCAATTTGATACATTTTGATTATAACTTATTGAACCATCACCACAATCAAGAAAAGGAACACTATCTTCCCCAAATTTCCTCATGCTCATTTTAATTCCTCCTTCCCTGCCATTTGCAAACACATTCTCATTGCCAGGCAACAAGTGATCTGGTATACATCCCTATAGATTTTACTAAAATGTTTATAAATGGGATCATATACTATGTACTCATTTTTTACTGGCTTCTTTCACTCAGCATAAATATTTTGATATTTATGCTTGTCATTGCCTGTATTATGAATTCATTCCTATCCCCAACCCTTCCCTGGCAGCACTGTGCACACACCCGAGCACTTCCCATGTTGGTGTGAGAGCCAATAGTAATCCTGCATCGCCAAATTAGGAATGCGCCTTGGTGCACCTCTGGGAGGGGTTGGCGGGAGCCCTGGAACCGCACATGAATGCTTTCCTGAATGGTTGGAAAACGCACCGTGCCACTGCAGTACCAATGATTGGCCAATGTTCAGAACCAATGAAGAAACCGCACCCACCAAACACAGAGGCTGGCATGAGCATAAGAAAAGGTTGCAGCAGATATACACGCACATGCAAATGCTTTCCCAGGTGGTGCAAATACCCATAGTAGTGCTGCGGTCTCACAACTGTGCACGTGCCTCCATGTGGCGGCAGCTCTGAGCCCAGTGGGAATGCTTTCCCAGCGAGTGGAAACACCCACTGTACCCACACAACTTCCAGCATATGGGGTGGGATCAGAAACACAGCTCATGTTTCCCCACAGCGGTAACAGGTGGAATCTGCGACCTGATACTACCACAAATACACAGGCAAAAGATTAGTTCATCAAACACCATAAGAAACTACAGTAACAATTCAGGGCAGAAGGAAACGAAAAATATCCAGAAACGAAATTGGAAGTCACAGAAATTTACAATCTAAATGACAGAGTTCAAAATAACTGTCATAAATAAACTCACCAAGTTACAAGAATTTTCAGAGAGTTCGATGAACTCAGGAAGAAACTTAATGAGGAAAAGGAATACTTCATCAAAGAGACTGAAGCTATTAAAAAAAAAACAAGCAGAAAATCTGGATATGAAGAACATAATTAAAAAGATAAAAAAAAATCTAGAATCCTTAAAAAACAGAGCTGATATTATGGATGAAAGAATTAGTGATTTAGAGGATAGAAATATAGAAATGCTTCCAGTGGACGAGGAGAGAGAACTCTGACTTTTAAAAAATGAATTCTTCTAGAAATATACAACTCAATTATAAAAGCAACATAAGAATTATACGTATTCCAGAGGGAGAAGAGAGGCAGAAAGGAGCAGAGAGATTGTTCAAAGAAATAATAGCTGAGAACTTCCCAAAGCTGAGGAAGAACCGGACTTACAAATACAGGAAGCCAACAGAATGCCTAATAACATCAATGCTAAAAGACATTCTCCAAGACATATAATAGTAAAATTGGCAAAAGCCAATGACAAAAAAACTATTAAAGGAAGCAAGACAGAAGAAAATAACCTACAAAGGAACCCCTATCAGGCTTTCAGCGTTCTTGGCAGAAACTTTACAGGCAAGGAAAGAATAGAATGATATATTAAAAATACTGAAAGACAAAGACTTTCAGCCAAGAATACTCTATCCAGTGAAATGATCCTTATGATACAATGGAGAAATAAGTTTTCCCAGATAAACAAAGGCTGAGGGAGTCAATGCCACTAGATCTCCCATACAAGCAATGATCAAGAACATCCTCATACCCGAAATAAAAAGAAGGCAAATGTCTACAAAGCTTTGAGCAAAAAGATAAATAGACAGAAAAAATCAGAAAAGTACAGCTCTGTTTCACAACAGAGTAGCAAATAATTATAACTTAAAAGAAGAAGGGAAGGAAAGCATCAAAAGTAACTATAAACACTTCAACTTAGTCACAAATTCACAACACAAAAATGAATAACTTGTGACAACAATAACTCAGAAGGAGAAGAGAAAAGGGATGGAACCTGCTTAGGCTAATGGAGATAAGAGGCTATCAGAAGATGGACTACCTCATCTATGAGTTCTTCATACAAACCCCACAGTAACCAGCAAACAAAAAATCAGAGCAGGGCCATAGATCATAAAAAAGGAGACAACCTCCATGAAAACCCCCAAAGTGAAATGGTAGTCAGAAACACAATGGAAGAGAAACAATGAAAATATAGATTAGGTGGGATTAAGCCCTCAAGTATCAATAATCACTCTAAATGTAAATCGATTGAATTCTCCAATCAACAGACACAGAGTTGTGGGGTGGATTAGAAAACAAGACCCAGCAATATGCTGCCTCCAGGAAACACATCGCAGCTCTAAAAACAAACAGGCTCAGAATGAAGAGATGGGAGAAAACACTCCAATCAAATGGCAAAATAAAAGAAAGTAGGTGTTGCCATACTTATATCAGACAAAGCAGACTTCAAGATAAAAAAGACTATGAGAGACAAAGAGGGGTAGTATATAATGACAAAGGGGACTTTCCACCAAGAGGACATAACACTTATAAAAATATATGCACCTAACACAGCAGCACAAAAGAATATAAAGCAACCCTTAATAGACCCAAAGGGAGAAATTCACAGCAACACAATAATAGCAGGGGACCTGAACACCCCACTTACATCCATGGATAGATCATTCAGAGAAAGGCAACAAGTCAATAGTGGAATTAAATGAAACATATGATCAGATGAACTTAATCGATATACATAGAGCATACCCTCCCAAAACAGCAGAGTACACATTCTTCTTAAGTGTACATGGAACATTCTCAAAGATAGACCATATGTTGTGAACAAGGCAAGCCTGAATAAATTTAAGATTGAAATCATATCAAGCTTCTTTTCTGACCACAATGCTATGACACTTGAAATCAACTACAAGAAAAAAGATGGGGAAGTCACAAATATGTGGAGACTAAAGAACACACGACCGAAGAACCATTGCATCAATGAACAAATCAAAGGAGGAATCAAAAAATACCTGAAGACAAACGAAAAAGACAACAAAACAACTTTTATGGGATGCAGCAAAAGCAGTTCTAAGAAGGAAATTCATAGCAATACAAGCACATCTCAACAAACAAGAAAAATATCAAATAAGTAACCTTAAACTACACCTAATAGAACCAGAAAATGAAGAATAAATGCAGCCCAAAGTCAGCAGAATGAGGGAAATAATAAAAATTAGAACAGAAATAAATGAAGTAGAGACTAAAAAAACTATAGAAAGGATCAATGAAACAAAGAGCTGGTTCTTTGAGAAGACTGAAACAAAACTGACAGACCCTTAGCCAGACTCACTAAGAAAAAAAGAGAGAAGGCTCAAAGACATAAAATTGATATGAAAGAGGAGAAATTACAACAGATACCACAGAAATCCAAAGGACAATAAGAGAATACACTGAACAACTTATATGCCACCAAATTGGATAACCTAAAAGAAATAGATAAATTCTTAGATTCACACAACCTCCCAAAACTGAATCAAGAAGAAATAGAGAAAATGAACAGACCAATCACATGTAAAGAGAACGAAATGCTTATCAAAAACCTCACAAAAAACAAAAGTCCAGGACCAGATGTCTTCTATGGAGAATTCTAACAAATATTCAAACAAGATTTAATACCTATGCTTCTCAAACTATTCCAAACAGTTGAAGAAGATGGAACACTTCCTAATTCATTCTATGAGGCCAACATCACCATGACAGCAAAAGCAGGCAAGGATAGCACAAAGAAGGAATATTACAGGCCAATATCACTGATGAACACAGATGCAAAATTCCTCAACTAAATATCAGCAAATCGAACACACCAATATATTAAAAGGATCATATACCATGATCAAGTGGAATTTATACCAGGGATGCAGGGATGTTTCAACATTCGCAAATGAATCAGTGTGATACACCACATTAACAAAATGAGGAATAAAAATCACATGATCCTCTCCACAGATGCAGAGAAAGGATTTGACAAGATGCAACATCCATTTATGATAAAAACTCTCAATAAAATGGGTATAGAAGGAACATACCTCAACACAATAAAGGCCATATATCATAAACCCACAGCAAACATCATACTTAATGGTGAAAAACTTAAAGCCATTCCTCTGAGAACAGGAAGAAGACAAAGGTCCCCACTCTCCCCACTCCCATTCAACATAGTACTGGAGGTTTTGGACAGAGCAATTAGGCTGGAAAAAGAAATAAAAGGAATCCAAATTGGAAAGGAAGAAATAAAACTCTTGCTGTTTGCAGATGACATGATTGTAAATATAGAAAACCCTAAACAATCCATCAGAAAACTATTAGAAACAATCAACAACTACAGCAAAGTTGCAGTGTACAAAATCAACTTACAAAAATCAGTTGCATTTCTATACTCTAATAATGAACTACCAGAAAGAGAACTCAAGAATACAATCCCATTTACAATTGCAACAAAAAGAAAAAAGTGTCTAGGGATAAATTTAACCAAATAGGTTAAAGACCTATACAATGAAAACTATAAGACATTATTGAAAGAAATCAGTGATGACCTGAAGTAATGGGAAGATATTCCATGCACATGGATTGGAAGACTAAAGACAGTTAAAATGTCCATATTACCTAAAGTAAACTACAGATTCAATGCAACCCCAATCATAATCCCAATGACATTCTTCATAGAAATAGAACACAGAATCCTAAAATGTATATGGAATAACAAAAGACCTTGAACAGGCAAAGCCATCCTGAGAAGAAAGAACAAAGCTGGAGACATCACAATCCTAACTTGAAAATATATTACACAGCTATACTAATCAAAATGGCATGGTGCTGGCACAAAAGCAGACTCATACATCAATGGAACAGAACTGAAATCCCAGAAAGAAAACCACAGATCTGTGGTCAGTTAATCTCTGACAAAGGTGCCAAGATCATACAATGGAGAAAGGAAAGTCTCTTCAATAAATGCTGTTGGGAAAACTGGACAGCTACATGCAAAAGAATGAAAGTAGATCATTATCTTCCACCATACACAAAAATTAACTCGAAATGGATAAAAGACTTGACTCTAACACTTGAAACCATAAAACTCCTAGAAGAAAATATACGCAGTGCAGTCTTTGACATCAGTCTTAGCAGCATCTTCTGCAATACCATGTCTACTCAGCCAAGGAAAAGAAAAGGAAAAATATACAAATGGGACTACATGAGTCTAAAAGGCTTCTGCAAGGCAAAGGAAATGATGAACAAAATGAAAAGACAGGGCCGGCCCCCTGACTTAGCGGTTAAGTGCACGCGAACCTCTACTGGCGGCCCATGTTCGGATCCCGGACACTCACACACGCACCGCTTGTTTGGCCATGCTGAGGCCGCGTCCCACATACAGCAACTAGAAGGATGTGCAACTATGACATAGAACTATCAACTGAACTTGGGGAAAAAAAAAAAGAGGAGGATTGGGAGGATTGGCAATAGATGTTAGCTCAGAGCCGGTCTTCCTCAGAAAGAAAGAGGAGGATTAGCACAGATGTTAGCTCAGGGCTGATCTTCCTCACAAAAAAAAAAAAACGAAAAGACAATCCACCAACTGGGAGAAAATATTTGCAAATCATATATCTGAGAAGGTGTTAATCTCCAAAATATATAAACAACTCATACAACCGAACAACAAAAAAACAGATAATCCAATCTAAAAATCGGCAGAGGATGAACAGACATTTTTCCAAAGAAGATATACAGAAGCCCAACAGGCACATGAAAAGACGTATAACATCACTAACTATTAGGGAGATTCAAATCAAAACTACAATGAGAGATCACCTTACACCTGTCAGAATGGCTATAACTCCCAAGACAAAAAATAACAAATGTTGGAGAGGATAAGGAGAAAAGGTCACCCTCACACACTGCTGGTGGGAATGCAAACTGGTGCAGCCACCAGGGAAAACAGTATGGAGATTTCTCAAAAAATTAAAAATAGAAATACCATACCTTCCAGCTATCCCACTACTGGGTATTTATCCAAAGAAACTGAAATAAACAATTCAAAGAGATTTATGTACCCGTGTGTTCACTGCGGCATTATTCACAATAACCAAGACATGGAAGCAATCCAAGTACCCTGCTACAGATGAACAGATAAAGAAGATGTGGTATGTATTATATACAATGGAATACTACTCAGCCAGAAAAAAAAGACACGATCGTCCTGTTTGCAACAACCTGGATGGACCTTGAGGGTATAATGATAAGCGAAACAAGGCAGACAAAGACAAATAGCATTATTTCCCTTATATGTAGAAGATAAACATATCCAGGGATAAAGAGAAGAGATTAGTGGTTACCAGAGGGGAAGGGGGCTGGGTGTTGAGTGAAAGAGTTAAAGGGGCACATATGCATGGTGATGGAAAAAAGTTAGACTACCGCTGGTAAGCACGATGCAGTCTATACAGAAATTCACAAATAATAATGAACACCCGAAATTACACCATGTTAAAACCCTTTATAACTTCAATAGTATAATTGAAAAAGAAAAAAAATAATTCATTCCTCTTTATGGTTGAATAGTATCCCACTGTGGGGATATATCACACTTTGTGTATCCGTTCACCAGTAGATGGACATTTGGGTTGTTTTCCATTTTTATGTACTATAAATAGGTTGTTATCAACATGTGTGTACAAGTCTGTGTATAGACATATGTGTTTATTTCCCTTAGATGGATTCCTAGGAGAGGAAAGTCTGGGTAGATGTATGTAATTATTAAAGACGCATTCAAGCTATTTTTCACCAGCACTCGATGAGAGTTTCAGTAACTTGACATCTTCAACAACACTTGCTCTAGTCAGTCTTTTTAATTTTAGCCACTCTTAAGTGTGGTGGAATCTCATGATGACTGTCACTTACATTTCCCCAATGACTCATGTGGAGGAGGAGAAGGCAAGCCACGCACAGACTGGGAGAAAACATCTGCAAAACATATCCCTAGAAAAGGACATGTATTTATAGTATATAAAGAGCTCTTACAACCCAATAGTAAGAAGACAAGCAACACGTCATGTCTTACCAAGACACAGCAGATCAGGCCTGTGATGAGCACCAGGAGTCCCGCCAAGCAGATGAGGATGAGGGCCCAGAAGGGGAGATCTGGGGAGACATGTGGTGGGGTGAGCCACGTCCTGTCATTGCCCCAGGGCTCCTGGTGACCCCACTGTGCCTCAACCCTAATTGACAAGGGTTGGCCAACTTTCCTCATCATCCGAGACCCTGTGCGCATGGTTCTCTCCGATGAGGCACAGCATCAAGATACTCTCCCTCTACCATGTGCTGGGGCTTCCTGCAGGTTTACCAGGCTTCTGAGTCAAGGCATTATCTCTGTTGGGAGAATACTCTGGAAGTGAATGAAATGGAGAATACATGTGAGTGTGTTTCATTCTTTTTAATAAACCTTTTTAGACACAGAAAAATAAAGGGAACAGTCTCATAAACATCCATCATCTAGATTTAACAATGTATATTCCATCTAATTAAAACAATATTGCATCAATGTATAAATTATTAACACTTGCCACCCTTGATTCATCCCACGTTTTCAATGAAATATTAAAGTCAAGTAGACATCATCATGTTTCACCCCATTTTAGTTTCCATCTCTAAAAAGTGATTATACTTTGCTACAAAATACAAGACCATTATCACAGAACAAAAGTGTAATAAATTAAACCAAATTCATACCTCTGGGCACAGAGGACTGAAATTTGGCTGGACTTTCTTATGACAGCCGGGGGCAGAATGGATCATCACAGTTGGCAAGCCTATGCGATCTCTCTAAATTTGTAATATCCAACACAAAAGTGTTCTTCCGTGCCTAGAAACACATCATCACCTTCTCCTTTATCTATGTGCTTAATATTCATTTTCTAGGATTAACCTACAATGTAATTTCTTGCAGGAAGTCTTCCCTGATTTCCGCCTGCAAGTATGAGTTTGTTCACATCAAATAATTGATGTTTCAATTCTCTATTCTTGTTATTGCCAGCTACAAGATAAACTCCAGGAGGGTAGAACACACAGCACCCAGTGGGCATGGGGGAAGGGGTGCAGGTCCCTCTATTTGTACCTCTACCCAGACAACCTCTTAGAGGTGTGCTGTCTGATATGGAGCAGCTAGAAGTATCTTTTGAACTAAAATTAATTTTAGGTAAATAAAATAGAAATTCTAGTACCTCAGTAACATTAAAAATCAGTAACAATAAAAACCAGTCACAATACCATCCTTCGAGTACTCAATAGCCACATGCAGCTGTGCACTGGAGAGCACAGATATAGAACATTCCACCACTGCAGAAAGTTCTAGTGCATCGGTGATCATCTAGAGCGGGACTTGGCAAACTATAGCCTGTGGATCAGAAACTACATCCACCCCCAAACCTGTGAGTCTGCTTCACACACAGCTGGAGGCCCTCACTGACCATCTGGCCCAGTGGCTCTCAGTGCAGAGATAAGGAAACAAAAGTCCAGAGAGGGGAGGTGACTACCTTTAGGTCACAGAGCTGTCTAGGAGAAGGTGAGGGCCTCCTATATTACACTGGTTTCCTTTTCTCTCTCTCAATGGTGGGTAAATATTGGGGGACTAAGCCACCTCCTGCCAACCTGAGAAAGTTCAATGCTCTCTAAGCCCCAGGCATCCAGAGTCCCCGGAGAGGCCTCACTTTCTTTCCCAATGACCAGGGAGCTGTATCATCCCCAAGGACACTCTTCCTGTCCAGTGTCAAGTTCTGCAGCTGGGTACCATTCTGGGTCAGCCACAGGAATTCCTCATAGATGGCAACTCTGTCCAGTCTCTGTGCCAAGGTGGCAAGTTACAGAGGGAGCCTGCTCCAGTGTGGTTACTGTGGGGGACAGACCGGGAAGGGCACAAGGGATGAACAAGGGTGTCTGGAATTCTACCCTGATTCTAGATTCTCTGCTTCAGGGTCCTGTCCAAGAGAACTTTCTGCAATAATGTAAACATTTGTCTGCAATACCATATACACTCATTATTAGCCCCATGTTGTTATCAAGCACTTAAAATGTGGCTAGTGTGTGTGAGTGAGGAACTGAATTTCTCACATAATTTCATTTTAAGTAATTAATTTATAAATAAATAACCACAGGGAGAACATTTTTGAAACTTTGGTGTAAGGACTTCTGGAAATGCATAAAAACAATGAGAACACTGGTAAAAATGGTCAAAATCAACTTTTCAGAAGTCTAGAAATTAATCAACGGCTTGTAAGAATCTGAGGAGGGTTTAGTGAAGAAACATGGTGGAATCTTGATAAAGGGAGCCAACTTTGTGGCACTATAACTTGCACTATCCCATCCTGCTCTCACAATATCCTCCATAACTTTGAAAACTGTCATTCTCAGAACTACAGTGGCTGAGACATCCAGCAGCCCAGCAGCCATAATGGGTTTGGAGTTCTCAAAAGACCCATCCCCACCGAACTGTCACTAGCTGACCTGCCTGGCAGCTCCCTGAAAAAGCCCCAAGTTCAGGGCTTGTAGTTACTTGACTCAGAGCTTGCCCTGGGAGGAAAGTCCGTCCCCAGGGCACTTGCTAAAAACAATCAGGGTTAATTGTTTTCTATTGTAGTTGCCTGAGGGAGTGATATCAGCTGAGGCAGGCAAGAGGTGAGCCAAATCTTAGAAGAAAAATTAAGAGAATGAGATATCCACAGGGGCCTTTGAAAAGCTGCAGTGTATTTGCGGGCCTCTAGAAGGCCACAAGGGCTCAGGGCTGTGGCATGCCTGGGAAAGACTTGAGAACATCTTAATCTCTCACCTCTAGTTGAAGGGTTGGCTTAATATCTGAAAACTTGATTATGTAATACACCATATTAATAGAATAAGTGCCAATAACATGCAATTTCAACCACATATACAGAAAAGAATTTGACAAAATACAACGCCCTTCATGTCAAAAAAAGTAAACACTCAACAAATTAGCAATAGAAGAAAACTTTCTCAACCTATAAACAGCATCGATGAAAAACCCACGGCTAACACCATATTCAATGGTGAAAGACTGAAAATTTCCCCCTAAGACCAGGGACAAGACAATGATGTCTTCCCTTATCTCATATGTTAATCACAGGTACTAGAGTTTCTAATGAGGGTGATTAGGCAAGAAAAAGGAATAAAAGAAACCCAGATTGGAAGGGAAGAGGTAAAACTATTTGTTTTGCAGAGGAGAAGATATTGTATATAGAAAAACCTAAAAAATACACTCCTCCCCACACACAATATATGAACCGTATCTCAATAGGTGTATAAAAAATTTAAACTGCTCCATGTGCTTAGTGGCTCCACTACTGGAGAACACAGTTTGACTGCTGATATTTGTTGAAAGTCTCCAGAAGAGGAGGAGGAGGAGGATGCTGGAGGTTGGTGTCCCCAAATGTTAATGCTTTTCTCATTCCCCAAAAACTTATGGAAGGAGATGGTAGGATTAGCTGACAGGGACGTGGGGCAGAATGGGCACCATGTCAGTGACATCCAAATCAAAGATGTGTCACTTGAGCTCAGAGTCATCAGCCACCAGCTCAGCCAATGCTTCCAATCTCCTCAACCTACATCAAGTCGGTGACCACGCAGGAGTAGAATATGTCTCATATCTGGCTGCCCTTGTAGAGCTTGGTGACCTAGAACAAACGCGAGGGAGGGTGGGTGAGATGGAGGTCTCCTGGGGATGCAGGGCGCCACTGGAGCCAGTGAAAGATCACAGACCTTGGGGCAAGGGAGACCTGACTTCAAATCCTGGCTCTGCCCCTAACTCACTGTGTGACCCTAGGCACAATACTCCCCTTTCTGAGCTTCAGTTTACCCATGTGAGAAATGGGCAAGGCAGCTAGGACATCACCTCTGGACACTGGGAGAAGCCACACATGCAGGGAAAGTGAAGGGGTGAAACAATCACATAACAGATGTAAGTCAGGCAGAGGAATGAGGGTGCTCTCAGGGCAAGGGGAGACGGGAGAGGGGAGACCCCACCTGGTCCTGGGTGTCTCTCGGCAGGGCGGTGTACTCCGAGGATGTGGGCTCCAGGTTGCTGAGGTTCCCGACGATGATGCGGAAATGTAGCTGGTGCTCTCTCTGGATGGATAAACTCTGAGCTGCAGAGCCAGGAGCCACTGAGAGGAAGAGCAGACAGGCGGACACTCTCCGCTCCCAGCACAGAGGGATGGTGGCCCACGGGATCAGGGTGGTGGGTGCAGACAGCGTCACACTGATGGCTGCCCCATCCTTCTCAGGCCTGGGGAGAGAGGGATGTGGGGACTCTAGAGAGAGGTCCTGAAACCTCTGGGGGTGTGGGCCAGAACTGGAAGGAGGAAATGGGAGGACAATGGGGAGACAAAGAGGGGTGGTTACAAAAGTGGTCATTAGGGGCAAATGCTCAGGGGAGGGTCTCACCTGAGGGAGACCAGTCTGCAAGTCGAGTAGAAGGGACCCAGGCTGCTCCTCTTGAACAAGGATCCATCTGGGGAGGAGGGAGGAGGAGGATGAGCAGGAGGGACAGGGGTTAGGGGAGGGGCTGGGTGGGATTTAACCCACCAGGAGCTGCTGGGACCTGGGTCTCACTAGGCTCTGCAGGACCCTCTCAGTGGAGTTGAACGTGGCTGAGCCATTGCTCCTGTCTGATGAATACCAGAGGGTGGGGATGGGGAAGGTGACTGTGAGGGTCTTCAGGTTGTGCCCCAAAGCTGCAAGACAAGAGGGAGAGTGATGAACATCTCTGAGAGCTGGCCTGAGACCAGACCAGAGTCCTGCACTCATTATCATCTGTCGTCTTCTCTCACAGTGGCACCACCACCCACCCGTGTCGTCACCCAAGTCAGAACCAGCATATATGCTCAGCTCCTCTTCCCTCCCAGTAACACCCATTCACCATGCAAACTGGTCCTCACATATACTCCATCCCTGTCCCAGTTCAGGTCTTAAATTCTTTCATCCAGACCAACACCCCAGCAGGCTCACTAGATGCTCTGTCTAAAGGATGTTCTACATGGACTACTAGAAGAATCTTTCTGAAATGAATACCTCACTAGGGCCACCACTGCTCTAGTACCACCCATGGCTCCCTATGGCCTTCAGTGTTTAGTTCAACCTTCTTGACCTGGCACTCAAGGCTCTACTCAATCTGGCTCCTGCTGACCTTTCAGTATCATTTTATCCATCTACTGTGGTTTAAACTTCATGCTTCACGCAAACCAAATTCGTTTCAATTCTCCCTTTACAGCATGTTGTTTCTGGCCGGAGCCTTTGCTCATGGAATCCTCTCTGCCAGGAAAACCCTTCATCCTCTATTTGCCAGGGTCCCTCCTACACATTCTTAAAGACTTCATTCTGGTGAAACTTTCTCTAGCAAGCTCCTTCCCTCCAAATTATGCCAGGTGCCTCTCCCCGAAATATCCCACATTGTATTATAATGGTGTGTTAATTCACAAGACTAGGGGCTCTCTGAGAGCTGGCCTTAGACTGAATCGTTGGTATAATCTTTGTGATCAGCATGATTGTCCTAAAACCAGAATTTCATACCCTGGCTTCCCAGCTCCTGGATCACACTTGGCTCATCGGGAGTGGGACCAGAGAGCTTCTCTTGGGAAGGAAAAGGGGCCCCCAGATACCTGTGGTGGCTTCTGGTGGCTCAGGTGATGATCAAGTATGCAGGGACGTGGTGTCCAGCTCGGAAGCTGTGGATAAGGCTGGCATCAGGGAGGGACAGAGTGGGAGGAGACCCGAGGCTCACACGGACTCCAGCACTGGCTGTCTCAGGACCACCATTCACAGGTGAAGCATAAATGAGAGTGAGGGGACCGGTGACTGTGTGAGTAGAGGGATGAGCAAGCCTGTGGATGAGAGGAGCCCAAGAGAGAGAGATAGGTGAACAAGAGTGACTGAACTCGGAGTAGAGACAGATAGGCAGAAAAATGGGCAGATAGATGGGATACCTGGAAAAGGAGGACAAAGGGCGGGGCTCTAGGAGAATTAAAGTGAAAACCATGTGGGGTCAGAATGTGGTGGAGAACATGTCTGTGTCTAAGGCTTTCTCACACTGGGCTGGGACTCTCCACCAGAACCCGGGAGGGAGAGAAGGGAGGAATTAGGGCCCTTCCAGGTCCTTCCCTCACCAAGGACAGCAGATGAAGGAGAACAAGGGCTCCCAAACAACAAATGCAGACGGGACACAGGAGATCAGGGCCAGGAATACTCACTGGTGGTAGTCGGAGCCACGGCTCCATAGGTGTAACCTGTGGAGAGAAGGCGAGAGGAGCTGAGCAAGAGTTGGGGTGAACATAAAGAATAAGGGAGAGAAAGGATGTAGGGACCTTTGTGGGAAAAGCAGAGGGGAAAGCAGAGGGGACGAGTGGAGGGGTGTTCAGGGGGAAGGCAATAACATGGAAGGTGGCTGGACACAGTGATCACACAGTGATGAGAAGACTGAACCCAGACCAGGAGGATAGAGAGATGGATCATAGCTCACTTTAGAGCAACGGAGGGAACACAGAACAGACAGCGTGGCTGTAGCACAGCCCCTCACCACTGAAGTAGAGGCTGCCCCAGTCAAGGGTGAAGGAGCCCATGTGGGTGACGCATTGAGTCTCATGGCTCAGCTCCCAGTAGAGTCACTCTCTGTCCAGCCTGGGACCTGCGGGGGTCAGAATGGAAGGTGCAGATGATGTCCACGCCAGTGGCTACCCCACGCTTCTCAAGCCTGGGGGAGGAAGATCATGGGGATGTGGAATACTGAGCAGGGGTCATTCTGAGTGTGGAAAGCGAGAGAGGGGAAGGGAGGACGGTGATGGAAATGCTGAAGGGGCTGCTTTGATGCCTGCAGGGGCTCTTCTAGGCGTCTCCCGTGTGAGACAACCTCCTAACAAGTAAGGCCTGACTTCTTTTAGGATGTGGAGGGGGGGCCTGTGAGTGGCAAAGAGGGGTGAACACACAGATCTGGGTGAGGGGCCACCTGCAGGTCTGCACAGACAGTAGCGAAAACAGTCAGTGCCCTGTGCCATCTGACACATGCAGGCAAGAAAGGATCATTATGTTCTCTCGGTTCTACACTCCATGGTCTTTTCTTTCTACTTCTTTACTACTCCACAGCCATCACTCAGGCCTAGGGAACAATCATCTGATTCCTAACCTTATTCCCAGCACCTCCCATCTTGCCTATTAAGTCTTCATTCTTAACCATGAAGTCCATTTTAACCCACATGCTTAGACCAAACGCTAATCACATCATCCTTCTACTCGCATCTCTCCAGAGTCTTCCCACTGGTCTTAGAACAGAGTCCCAAGTCACCCCTGATCTGGTCCTGCCTGTCCCCCCTTGCCAGTGTGGCTCACACCTCTCCCCCTGTTTTGACTCGGCTCAGGCATCCTTCTTCTCAGTTCATGGACACACCAGGCTCTCTGCTTCAGGGGTGTCCTCATGCGTGTCCCTCTGCCTGAAACGCTCTCTTGAACACACTCCCACACCCTCACTCCAGTCTAACCCTCCGACCAGCTAAATCCAGTCCCAACTCTAGCTCTCAAGTTAAATATCAGTCCTTCTCAAGAGGGCTTCTCTGCCCCCTCATGTTGATTTCCCTTGTGTCAAACTCCCACATCACTCTCATCATTAACTGTCTAAAATCCAAATTCCCAAATACAATGTAAATTCCATGGAGGTGGGACAAGGTCTCTCTGGTTCTCCGTGTCCCCATGCATGTGTCCCAGGGCCTGGCTCATGAGATGAGGAACCATCCCGGTTTGTCTAGGACTGCCCTTGTTTGAACACTAAACATCCTGTGTCCTGGAAAACCCCACTGTCCTAAATAAATGACGATGGTTGGTCACCATTAATTATACACTCAGAGACTATCTATTGCATGACAAGCACACATTCCCCTCAAGAACATCACAGGAAAGCTAGAATGAAAAAGGCACACACACATACACACACAATTAGTAGAGGCCAACAACTAAATACAAAATTACTTAACAAGATTCTCTGCAACGTGAATCACCAGACCGTTATTTCAGAAAAGTTTCAAGAAACAAAGTTAATTCCCTTTAGAAGGCAAGCTGGAGAGGACAGTCTTTTTGGAGACTATTGCCCTTCCCTTCAATCTACAGTGTTGCTTAGTACTCCTCCAAATGATTGGAAATGTCATAAAGATAAAAATGCTCAAATATATCTGGCTACTGGCAAATTCAATTTTAAATTTGTTATTAATACAAAGACGTTCAAATCATCTTTTTCCCTGAATGCTCTTTTATTTCAAATTTATGTGGAGGATTCATAGGACTTTAAAAATCAAATTGAATGGGTCTAAGGAATGTTGCTGAGTATCCCTGCTAATATTTCATGGGATGTCTTCTAATAACTACATACACACGCAAAACATTTCTGTATTTATATTATATATAAATCCTGACTTTTGAGTATTATGCAATACAAGTAAATCTATATTTTCTACTATAATACACATTTGCAGTTATTTAAGTTTGTTTCATGTGTTCTTATTTGCATATAACTGTACTTACTGAAATATTTACCACACAGAACCACACACAGCTTACCATATTTCCATCCATCAAATATCAATAATTTTTCTCGAGATACCTTCACTCTCAGTAACTCCAGGTGGTGACAACCCGAGCCCAGGGAAGCTCACTAGCAGGTCTTCTGCACAGCAGAGACTGCCAGAACCTCTTGGTACCAGGTCCACAGGGTACTCACCTGGTCACACAGAAATCCATGGATCAGCGAGGACAGGTGGACCCTGAGCCTGGTTTCACCTCAAACTTGAGCTCCACGGATGCTTTTCATGTCTGAGGGGGGATAAAAAGCACAAACAAGATTTTGAGGCCTTTTATAGGGTGTTGGATGGAAAGGCCAACCCCATTCACTTTTCTATTTTTGTGTTTACTGATTTAACTGTAACTGTTGGCTGTGGCTGGATTTTCCAGATTCCTATCCAGCCACCTGCTGCTCCCCGAGATGGGAGAAAGCAGCTTCGTGCTGTGTGCACTTGAGTCACTCAACTCACTTGGCTGGACAGAGACTTTTTGGTGACTCTGGACCCTTTAAACAAGCTTGTCATTTAGGGACACTATAAGTGACTCGCTGACTTGTCAACAATTTCCACACTTATTCAGGGCTCGGGAGATTTTCAGGCCCTGGAGCAGGTTTCCAAACCTTGGCACAACTGACATTTGGGGCTGGATAATTCTCTGTCGGGCCGTCCTGATCCCTGGAGGATGCTGAGCTGCATCCCTGCCTCCCCCCTTAGATGCCATGAGCGCCCCATTTGTAACGACCCAAACATCACCTCCAGAAGTGGCTAAAGCCCCCTGGGGACAAAATCACACGGAGGACGGTGACGGGGACTCAGAGGAGGGGACGGCGGTGCCCGGAGCCAGGAGGAACAGCCGTCTCGGGGGCCCTGAGGGAACAGCCCGGGGGAAACGGGGCTGCGGGGGGACGGAGAGACGCCGAGCCCTGGCGGGGCTGCCCACGGCCCAGGCCCCTCCCTGGACCGCGACTGGAGCCGGGACCGCCCGCCGCTCACCGAGCTCCGCCTCTGAGGGCGAACGTCCAGGGGAATTCGGTCCGCAACGAGAAGACGGAACACACCGCTAAGAACGCCCGCTCCATCCACGGCGCCACCCGCGCGTCCGGTTCCGGTCTCGGGCGGGCGTTCGGGGAGGACGAACGTTTGGGGGCTGCGGGTTGAGGGCGCGGGTGGGGCGAGGCCATGCACCCCAGCCTAGGGTGAGGTGTCTAGTTTCTAGAGTGAGTGAGAAGCTGGAAAGCGGGCTGGGTCAGCATTAGGGACAGGGACAAAATCTAGGGGCAGAGCAGTGTGCGGGAACCAGTTCTAGGGGCGGGCTGTGGGCGGGGCCAAGGCTGTGAGTGACAGCAGGCCGGGGAGGCGGTTCTATGGGCGGGAACAAGGGTGCAGGCAAGGCAATGAGCCGGGACCAGGCTGTGGGGGGAGGCAGGCCAGACGTTGTGGGCTGAGACCAGTTCCAGGAGAGGGAAGAGGCTGGGGTGTGGCTGGAATAACTCAAGGCGACTTTACAGGAGGAGGAAATCAGCTCCAGGGTCTTGGTTGGAGGCGAGGCTTTCCGTGGACCCCTAGACTGTACAGGTAGCTGGATGTTGAACAGCTGTTCTTCATTCCTTTCCCCACCTTGACACAGCCTCATAGAATGATGTGCCCATATTTAGAATTCTAAATTTTTTGTGCGTTTCCTTTTCATAATTTCGTTAAAAAATCGGATCATATATTCACATTTCTCTAGAACTTGCTGTTCCAAGCCAGTAGATAAGGATATAACGCTATTTTAATTTTAAAAATCTGGGGGGAGGGAGGCCTACGTCGTAGATCCACGTATAAGAAAACTTCAAATATTCTCACTCTACCACTGTCTCCCGGTACTTTTGCACAGAGATAAACATCCTTTCCTCCTCTATCCTTCCAGACATACTGTGTATATGAGGGACTGTGTATATGTTCAAGCCCAAGAGAGATGTCCCCTAGCAAAATCTGAAGCCCATGAATTGTCTCATGCATCAGAAGTTAATGAGAAGAGATTTAATTTTCTGGTAGAAGGAGATGAACAAGTGATGAATCCATAGGAAGACAACAAAGAAACAAGAGAATTTTACCATTTAAAAAGTCAAAGGAAAAAGTGAGAAAGAAAAAGTATTCATACTATCTGACGTAGCACATTTCTGGATGATATTCGTATGCTATAAAATGGTAAACACTGATGTCATAAAACAGTAGACATTGAATTTTGATTTATCTTAATTCATTAAATACTTATATTGGGCAAGGGGAATTATGTTTTTAACGTATGTAAGAACACTTTGTGCTGATTTTTTCAGAGAAGAAATAAACTAAATAGTTAAAAGCTGAAAAATGAAAAAGCTGTATGAGTAGCTAATTTAGAAATATAGATTTTAAACCAGAAAATTAAAGAAGTTGTTTTTGGAAGCAGACTCAAGAGTGGGGAAAGTAGCTTTTCATTATAAGCCTTGGAGTATTATTTGAGAGATGTGCGTATACATACACACACACGCACACACACGGAAGCCTGAATTTGTATTCCAAAGGGATCATCTAACTCTACAAAGAATTTGTAAAAAGGATTCACTTTACAAGAGTAGAACGTATTTTGAAAACTACAGACTTCAAGCATTAAAAAAGCTGTCACCATCCCGGTGGAAAAATGAATGGGGCATCACTTTCCAACCCACATGTTGATAAGCCTTTTACATACATTACTCTTGAGTATTCTCACAGCAACCCATAACGAAGATGGTATTATCTATCTCCATTTTGCAGATGAGGAAATTGGTGACAGCATATTGCTAAAATTTTCATATAAGTTCTCAATAGATATTGTTTTATGTTAAAATTGTTTATTGAATTTTCTTTTCATTAATAAAATGATATGTCACTCTTACAAATAAGCAAAGGCTGTGTAAAAACAATTTAGCAAAACCAAAGTTTTCTTTTGATATAATTAAATATAACAATCACTTTATTATTTTTCTGCTGTCTGCCTCACATCTCTGAAGATGCTTCGTATCCCAAAGGCTTACTAGAAAACTCTACTAAAAATCAAGAATCAGGGAATACCCATATTATGCAAGGTTCCTGAATACATGCAAAAAAAGCCATTATAATGATTTTTGTACAAAAATCTTAGATCATTCATGAACTGATAATGACACAAATCATGATTAGGCAAGGTATTTCTGTAGAATGACAAATATTTAAACTTTAGACATTTAGAAATGTAATTGATTACAGTAACTAATGTGTATAAGAATTTGTTCAAACTCACTAAGTGCCAGGAATTCATTTGACAAAATGCACTGCAATATTATTCAAAATAACCAAGAGATGGAAACTACCTAATTGTGCACCAGTGGGTGAAAGGATGAAGAAAATCTGAGGCATCTATACAATGGAATATTATTCAGCCTTAAAAAGGAAGGAAATCCTGTATTCACAATTGCTTGCCTGGATCATTTCAGTAGCCATGTGCTTTCTTCCTTAGTCCCTTCTGATCCATTCACCAACCAGGAACCAAGGTGATCCTTTTACAATGTAAGCCCCACAACTTCTAATGGATCCCTAAAAGAGATTTTGGAGGTGGACTGCCTGGGTACCAGCTGTGTGACCTTGGTCAATTATATAACCTCTAATGTTCCTCATCCATACAATAGAGGTTAATAGTATTGTCTCCATGGCATTGTTGTGAGGATTAAATGAGTGAATACATGTGAGATGCCTAGAAAGTGCCTGGCACATGATAAGGCATCATGAAAAATTTAACTGTAATTATAATCAAATTAAATATTGTGATGGCCTATTAATTAAGTTGAACCATATGAAATTTCTAATATTTAACCATTTTGACCCATTATTATTGTTGAATAAATGATAAAAGTCTAGGCAGGTTTGTTAGAGTCAAAAAGGATTGGATAAATGAAAATATTATTAGAAAAATAAGCTGAAATAGATTGCTTTGCAATTTACAATGCAGTTTCTTATACTTTGTTTCATTTAATCTCTATAGAATGCTTTTCAGGGTAATATTACCATTGTCTCTGAAGGAGTAACTGACTTCCCCCAAATCACACCACATTAAATAACACAATTAGAGTGGAAACACCATTTCAAGTATAAATCCCATATGATATTTTTTTCACTTTCATAATATCATTGGTTCTCTCAAGAAAGTGATGAAATAATGTTGATTCCTAGGAACTTAGTCTTAAAGAGACATACTCTCAGATGATAAACACTATGTCTTTGAAACAGGGATGTTGTGAGAAGAAACTTGGGACCCATGCTTTCTGGGTTTTCAAGTCCATGATTAGACTTCTGGTAAACAGTCAAAGAAGAGAAAGGGTGAATAATAGTTCAGAATGAAAAAAGTTTGATGTATATGTAACTTTATTGATCACCTCAAGATTCTCTTTTTGTTTATGGTCTGTGTCACCCTACTAGAATATAAATGCTCTTAGGGTAGATCACAGCTATCGTGCAGCAAGTGGAAGGCACTGAGTAAATATTTATTAAAGGAATGAAAGTGGCCTTGAATACATCTGCTCTTTACTCACCAGAGAACAGCCCCATAGCAGGCAAATGGCATCATTAACAAAATTTTAAAAATCATATCCTTATTAGCTCGTAACCATGGATACAAGGCTCCCATTTATTTCATACTTTTTAAGTACTTAAGCATTCTGGTGTATTAGGGAGTGTTTCCACAGCCTTGCTGTAACATAAAGCAAGACTTTTTGGCCCATTGATTGCTGTTGCCAGCAGGGCCCATCTCTATACTTACCTCTAAACAATTAACTATAGATTTGTTATCCCAATAAACAGCGATTTGGAATGGAACCTGTTTTATCAGTGTCATGCGAAAGTAGACATTTGATATGTCTTTAAGGGGTGATATTGATAATAATGTTGATGCAGAAGAAGACATCTAAAAATTGTCTCTGGTCTTTGTCAAGTGCATGTGGGTGAAGGGTATCTTGTTGTCACTGGATTTCAGAACTCAAAAAGACTCATCCAACTCTTCATGTTACAGGTGAAGAAACTGAGTTCTAAAGAGGTTGAGAGATTTGACCAAGACTAATTCCTGGGACTAGAGAAAGATCCTCTGATTCTCAGCTGGCCACATTGTCATAAGATCTCCAGCTCCAAACAGCCAAGAGAAGCAAGTCTGTTGATTTCCAGGCAGAAATGATTCCCCTTCACGTTTTTACTTTTTCTCCCTTAGATGCCTGCTCTGCCCTGACAAGGAATTTATCTCATGTTTATGCTAAACTTAAGAAGAGGAAAATGCTCCTGGCAAACACTTGTGATTCAGTGTGGCAATGGAGAGCACAGTCAGGAAAAAATGAGAATCAAAAGAATAAGAGGTAAATAATATTAGAGAAGAAGAGAAAATCTATTATTTTAGTGGGACATAACTTATAAAATTTAGAACTGGTAAATAAGTGCAGTAATGTATAAGGAAGCTAGATTCCTATATGAAACATCGAAAATACTGTTACATGAGCAAGAATTAGTTTAAACATGTAAAAAATTATTCCATTCCTAAGAGCAATGAATTATTTAAGATGAGTAGTTAAAATAATTGGAACTACACATTAGTTATATGAAAAAGATTATAAAGAGATACAAAGCGTGTAAAAGCTCTGATTAAATAGAGAGATATACTATACTTGTGATTGAAAACAGCGTTTCAAAGATATCAATTTTCCAAACATTATTCAGATTCCATGTGCTTCAAATCAACTTTTAAAATGATGTAGTGTTTGTTTTATAGACTAAAAGATATCCATTTGTAAAATAAAACACTGGACCATCAACTAACATTATTCACAAGTAAGTCATTCCAAATGGATTATAGGGCTAAAATTAAAAGTAAAAATCCCCCGCGTATAACAGTGGTGCATGACAATATAGAAGAATAACCATAATCTTAAAATTAGTGAAGATATTCTTAATATATATGCTTAAAGATGTCTGGTTGAAAAGAGGAAGGAGAAAAAGTAAAATGGAAGGTGATATGGTCTCTGATTTTCTTTCAGAGACTTAATCTATAGAAAAATATTCCAGTCTATGATATTGGATAAAGAAATAGAAATCTGTGATAATTACACAAAAAATGAGAGGACATATATAAATGGTAGCCTAATGTATCAGTTAGCTTCTGCTGTATAATAAACCAACCTAAAATGTGGTGGCTTCAAATAAGAATAGTTTATTTTTTCTCAAGATTCTCTGGGCTAACTGGGCAGTTATTTTGATCTGGACCTATTGGTGGCTCAGCTGGGATTGGCTGGTCTAGGATTGCCTTACTCACATATCTGATTGTTGACTTGAAGTCACCTGGAGTAATGGAGATGTGCAGTCTATCTACACTCATTCACATATTGATGGCCTCAGGCTTCCCAAGGGCGGACAGAGAAGGACAAGTACCAACAATGAGCAAGTGGTTTTCATGCCTTTGCTTATGTCATTTGTTAATGTCTCATTGGCCAAAGCAAGTTACAAGGCCAAGTCTACCCAGAGTCAACGTGGGATGCTACGACCAAACAGACAGTGGGAGAAGACTAATGTGTGGCCATTTTCGCAATCTTTCACACATAATTTTAGAGCAGAATTAGTATGAATGTTTTTGTATTTGTTCATTTGAATGCCCGAGGAAAATTGTACAAAGCCAAATCGAACGTAAAGCAAAAAATTAAGTGGAGATGTAAGGTAAGTTTAGTTGGTACTAAAAGTGGATCTGCAAAAATGTGGTAGATTATTTTTCAAGTGTATGCAAGTTCTTGTGACCTATGAAAATAACTCACATTTCGATTATTTTCTCGCTGAATGTGTTTTATTCCTTAACACATTTGATGTGTTTCTCTCTGTCCTTAGGAAAATAACGTAGTACTTGGGAGCAATGATGCAGCCTAATAGCCCCACACTGGATGCCAAGATGGAGCAGACATCCACGGCCACCATGACCTTGCCCTTGGTGCTGTGGTAGATGGGGAGGAAGGTGACCCAGACACTGCAGACCACCAGCATGCTGAACATCAGGATCTTGGCTTCATTATAGGTGTTAGGCAGGTAGCGGGCCAGGAAAGCCATAGTGAAGCTGCCCAGGGCCAAGGAGCCCAGGTATCCCAGGACGCAGAAGAAAGCAGTGACCGAGCCCTTGTTGCACACGACGAAGATGTGGCAGTGTTCAGAGTGTGCATCTGTGTCAATGAATGGAGGAGATGTTCCCAGCCAGATTCCACAGAGACTCAGCTGGATAAAGGAGCAGATGTGAATGATGAACTTAGGTTCCTCTGCCACCAACCACTGCCTCATCCTTCTCCCTGGTGCAGTGACCTTGAAGGCCACAGCCACACTCATAGTTTTGGCCAAGACACTGGAAACAGCCACAGTAAATACAACTCCAAATGTGATTTGATGAAGACTGCAGGTGGCTGTCTTGGGACGACCAATGAAGAGTAAGGAGCAGAGGAAGCATAGGGTGAGGGAGATGAGCAGGATGTAGCTGAGAGTCCGAATGTTGGCCTTGACTATGGGAGTGTCTTGGTGATTCAGAAAGACCCCCAGGACCACAGCTGTGAGGACAGAAAAGCACAGAGCTGTGCAGGCCAGGGCCATCCCTAAGGGGTCCTCATAAGCCAGAAAGGTCACAGCTTTTTCGAGGCAGCAATCTCACCCTCTGTTGGCATACTGATGATCTGGACACTTCACACACTGATACATGTCTGGGGAGAGATGCAAAGTGTCCTCAGCCCAGGTTCAGTCATTCTCTTTCATTCGCATGCCCCCAAAGAAGACATTGGGTAAGTTTAGCCAACTGTCTTCCTTCGTTGCTCCAGGCACCAAATCACAGAATGCTCTGTAGAGAACCATTCCCGGTTAATACTGCCTATCTTTTTTATGGTTAAGTAAACAAAGCTACTATTCTTCTCAGTATTTATCTTGCATATTCATGAAAGCACTTTTTTCTCAGCAGAAAACCAAATGTCCTCCCTGTCTCTCTGAGTTACCCCTGTAAGCTATGGCCTAGATTTACTCATTCAATGAGCAAGCAGTTATTGGTAAACCTCCATGAGCCAGATAATATGCTACATTCTAGGGAAACAGAGATGACCAAGTCATAGACCTCACTCCTCGGGAGTTTCAAAATGAGACCATTTCTACCATCTAAAATGATCTCCAAAACATTTCATCTTGATTTCACTTCCACCACTTCTGTTAAGATTTTAGTCACTTCTCTCCTATGTTACCATAAGATCTTTTTATTCTGGTTCCCTGCCCTTGTCCTGCATCACAAGTGATACTTCTACATGTAAGTGGGATCATGTTTATCATCCATTAAAAAATCCGACAACCTCTTAGGAAGACCAAAAAGACTGTATAACCTTGGTCTTGCCTACTTCTACTACCTCAGCTCTGATTTTTAAGATTCCCAAATCTTCATGTGGTTCTGAAACTTTTCCGTGCCCACTCATCCCTGCAGGTATCAATACATGATTTTTCCTTCCACAGGGGCATTGCTCCTTCCTCTTTATGTCCCTCTAAATTCTCTCACTTTTCACATTTAGAACTACAATCTGCCTGATAAAGTTTTCTGTGGATGGTGTGAGTTAGGGTTGGCGAGTCATTGTCTTCTTCATGAAGACAGCCAATTTACCCAACATGGTTTATTGAAAAGTCTTTCATTTTCCCACTCCTCCTCAGTGTTTCCTTGTAAATCAGACGTCTATACGTGAATCCCTATATGAGCAGTTTGTATCTGAACTTACCATTTGGTTCCGTTGATTTTCTTGTTTATCCTCTTGATGAACCTCCTCTATTGTGATGCCATAATACTTGTTGTCAGGTAGAGTACTTCTTCCCACTCTATTCATTGTCTTCAAGATTTTCTTAGCTAAGTTTTTCCTTTATCATTTCCATAAGAATTTTATCAATTGTAATTTCCACAGAATGGGTCATCATTTTAGCTGCAATTTTGTGGAAGCTGTAGATTAATTTGGACACTTTTGATATCTGTAGAATTTTGAGTCTGTTTAGTCACAAATTTGATTTATCCCTCCACTTCTTTCAGTCTTCCTCCATTTTTCTAAATGCTGTTCTATAAATTTATGGACAGAAATCTTTTGAAAGTCTCATTAAAGTTATTTCTAGGTACTTCATACTTTAAGATGTTGTAAATGTCATTTTGTAAAATTTTAATTTTGAATGCTTATGACGGGTAGATGGAAGCAAAACTTTCTATATTAACCTTGTATTCAGCCACCAATAAACTCAGTTAATACCTTAATTTATATGGTTTTTACATTTATACCATAATATCATCTGAAGATAGCATCAATTTTACTTCTTCCTTTGAAGTAAATTATTCCTTTTATTTCTTTTCCTGCCACTATTGTATCAGGCAAGACCTCCAGCCTAATGGCTTATAGAGGCAGTGATGTTGAACATTCTTCTCTTATCCTTGCTTTCAACAGTGCACCATAAATTTCCATTCTGTGAATACTGTGTATGGGAGTAAGAGAGTTTCCTTCTGTTTCTGATTTGGTAAGTGTTGTTTCTGTTGTTGTTGTTTGTTTTAAAATATGTATAGGTGTTTAATTTTACTAGCTTTTCTTACAGTTATTGAGATTATTATTTCTCTTTCTTCAGAGATTAGTGTACTGAATTACATTGCATGAACCTAATTTGGTCATGATATGTCCTTCTTATAAAATATGGCTAGATTTGGAACCTTGATTTGATTTGATTTTCTTTTAGTATAAATGAATTTAATCCAAGAAAGAGAGTGGCCTGTAATTTCCTTTCCTGCAATGATTTTGTTAGATTTTAGTACCAATGTTAATCTCGTCTCTCAAAGTGAGTCAAAAAGTTTTCAGTTTTTCCTATTCTCTGGAAGAGTTTGAGTAGTTGTATATTATTTTTTTCTTGAATATTTGGGCAGATTCATCAACTTTGTACCACATAAATAGCTTAGAATAAAATTTTGTAGAAATGTTTTAAAGGATGGTCTCAATTTCTGTAATAAGTATGGCAATATTCAGATTTTTCATTTTTTCTTGAGGCAGTTTGGTAACTTTTATTTGCCTAGAAATTTGTGAATTTCCTCTAAATTTTCATTGTATCAACATGATGTTTATGTTTTCTTCATGTTAAAAATTTTCCATATGATCTGCACAGATTACTCCCTTTTCAGCCTTGGTATTATTTTGTTGCAATTTTTCTCTTTTTTTGAACACTAGTACTAGGATTTTATTGAGCATATTTGTCATTTATTAGAATCTAATTTAGTTTTATTTATCCTTTGATGTCTGTCTTTTATTTTGTTAACACTTCCTCTAACATTTATCATTTTGTGTTTTCTCTTTTCCTTGTGTTTACTTTTCTGCTCTTTTTCTAGTTTGTGATGAATGTTTAGAACTTAGAAATTCAACCTTTCTTTATTTAAATATACACAATAATATATAAATATATATAATCTAGAATTATACATTTCTCTTTAAGGATAGATTTAATTCCACCCCATAAAATTTGATGAATAGTATTTTTAATGGGAAATACATGCTAATTTCCATCATAGTTTACTCATTAATCATCGATTGTTTACAAGTGTATTTATTAATCTCCAAGCATGTAGGAATTGAAGTTAGTGGATGTAGTGTTCTTTAGATGTGCATATGGAACATATACCCAAACTTACCACATGCCAAATGTGCACGTGGAAGCTTTATCCAAATTGACGATGTGCCAGACTGTATCATTAATCTCAGTACATTTCAAAAAAATCGAAATTATACAAAAGATGTTGGGAAATTAAGCCTCATATCAATCACAAAAATAAAATTAGATAATGCCACCATTGGGGGGATTCCAGCATTGCACCGTTTAATATCATAAATCTGAGTAATTCCAAGATGTTAATTATTGTATGAAAAATCTTCAGTATTGGTTTTCTGTCCCTCTTCTACTTCATGACCCAACTCCCAAACCTACATTGTCTGTGTTCTAGTCATGTTGAATCTTTTCTCAGCTCCCTAGAATATTAAATGCAAGGCTAATTTACCAGTTTCTGCCATTTCTAAGAATTCCTCCAAGAATTTAATCCGCCTTCATTAGTCTGATATAATACTAATGCTACTGCCTCTCTGAAGAAGTCCATGACACTTCCCTCCCCACAAACATATATACTATCACTTATTTCATCCCATGGATCTCTGCATACCTATATTGCAGCCCTATGTCACCACCTTGAATTCACATAACTGCATGTTGTCTCCCCTACTCACCTGTGAACTCGAGGAGATCAGAAACCAAGCTGTACCATAAGCTCATTATACACCATGGAAATACTTACTTCTTAAATCAAACACAACCTTTCTGATCTCCTGCTCTGTGCCAAGAACAGCACCAGACACTGGAAAAATAAGGATTTGTTCAATGTGATCTAAATGTAGCTTTAAAGAAGATGAAAAGTAAGGACTTACAAAACCATGTGTTAGATTCCATGAGAGAGATTTAAGTTAGTTATTGTGGAGTGGTCAGAAAGGGTTTCCTTGAGATCATAATGCTTGCAAAGATGCTAAAATGAGACAAGCAAGCTAGTTCAAGGTAGAGAGAGAGTGTATCATTTTGGGAGGAAATATTATTGGCTATAAAAGTTAAATTACTAAATGGAGGAAGGCAAAATTTTGACCCTGCAGTCCTCATCAGAGCTTTCCGTTTCTTTGGGAGAACTGTGCATACAAGAGAGAGGTGGAGAGCCAGCCCTGATAGCCTAGTGGTGAAAGTTCAGTGATCACCACTTCGGTAGCCCATGTTGGTTTCCTGGTCATGGAAGCACAGCATGTCTCTGTGAATTGCCATGCTGTGGTGGTGGCCCACATAGAAGAACTAGAATGATTTACAACTAGGATATACAACTATGTACTACAGTTTTGAGGACAATAATAAAAGAGCAAGATTGGCAACAGATGTTAGTTAGCTCTGGACAAATATTTCCCTTCAAAAAAAAAATAGAAGTGGAGAATGTCGCTGCAAGGCTTGTACTCGCCTATCTAATTGGAAATCACATTCTCTGGGCTGGGAATGCAAGCAAAACAACAGGTAACATTGCTTTCTTGGGGGCTCTTCCTGAATCCCGGACTGCAACTCTCACTGCATGCAGAGTGTGGAGTTTGGAGAAAATCAGATAACACTTGGTAACAGCTGTGACTTTTACCTAATTTTCAAGTAACTAGAGTGTTTTAGAGTATTGGGCCTTAACAAACTTAATCTTGAAATACCTAAATCCAATTCATTGATTGGACGCCATGCTTATTGTATGATATAAAACACTGGTACACCTCAGAAATACTGTGGGTTTGTTTCCAGAGCACAGCAATAAATCAAATATTGCAATAAAGTGAGTCACACCAATTTTTTGATTTCCTAGTGCATAAAGAAGTTATGTTTACACTATACTGTAGTGTACTAAGTGTGCAATAAAATTATCTCTAGAAAACATGTACATAACAATTTTTTTAAAAAAAAATTATTCCTGAAAACTACTAACCACTTTCTGAACCTTCAGCAAATTGCAATCTTTTGCTTATGAAGGTCTTGCTTCCATCTTGGTTTGTTGGTAAATGTTGGTAAATGAAAAAATTACTTCAGTTGGAAGTGAATTGTTAAATTCCCATATGTGGCCATTTATGAAGCTATGAGGGGACACAAAACTCCAACAAGATTTTGGTTATTCGTGTGTGGTGTAAGTAATTGTGATTGGGTTCAACCCACCTCAGTAATTCCCGTGTCCCATTCAATCACCTCCTCAGATAAAGACAATTCTTGACCACGTGGAGCATGTTGGGAATATTCTCCTACTTTCACCTTAAGTCCAAGACTTTCTGGAAAATTCCAAAAGTTGAGAATGGTTTACTCTGAATCTGATTTTCCTGCATCAGCCAAATTCAATGAGTCACCAGCAGGATTGTTAAATTCTATGTTCCTCAGAAAGGGGAGCAGCTAAAAGAGACACATCAACCTGTGGTGAAGTGGGCCCGGGTGTTAAAGAGAAAAACCCTGAATTGGGGACAGCCTTTCATTGTCTGTAATCCTTGCGTCATAATGTACCTTTATTACAAGTATCCAATGAAGTGAAGCAAATAAAATCATATGGAGATCTACAATATCATAATGTTTCTAAAATATCAGTTAGTTTCAAGAGAAAATGCCTAAAGACAAGAAGATCAAGATGATAAGTGGTGATAGGATTCAGACAAATCTCGAGTACAAAGTCCAATCTAGCCACCCTCATGCACTCTCTGAATTTTCCCAGACCATCAATCTGCAAAATGATGTTAGCAATACCTAAAGTGGTTGCAGAATTAAATGAGATCATTTATGTAAAGTATTCACTATGATGTTCAGCACCAGATAGGAACATAAAGGACAAGTTCTCTTCTTCTTGACATTGAGGAGCTTCATCGGAGAAGACAGGATATTCCCTATTGAAACGTTAGGCAGGCAGGATATTGGGATCCTTTGTAACACAAAGCATTGATATTGACTCATAGCTCACTTCCTCGTTGTCACTAGAAACTTCTTGTAGATGACTTACTACCCAGGACTAGATATACCTCCTAGAGAGTGAAACAAGTATAGAAACTCTTGTGCTTTTCTTGGAGAAAGAATCCTAACTGCTTGGTTTGAGCACCTGTGGAACCATAAGAAAGTCACTTTTACGAGTGTACATTCTGTTAAGTCGAAGAAATTTACCTGCCAGGGACAAAACACCAGACCTTCCCCACTTTTACTGGCTGCATTTCTGCATGTTGAAGAAGCAGCTTGTGAAGGGTCCAGGCCACAGCATACACAGCATTTTTCATACTGTAACTCCATTCAGTCATGCTTGTGTCAAAAATCTGCCAAGGCAGCCATCCTAAGGAGGCATTAGGTGGACAATTATCCAGTGTTTTACAGTAAGACTCAGAAATCGTGCAAGGAATAAAGGGAAACTACAACATAGTGAGGTAAATGTCTTCTGGATATTTGGAAGGGTTAACTGTCTGGATAAAATTTTCAAAGCCAGGGACCTCACTACGGTGGTGTGAGAAAATGAGAGTCCCATGGAATGAGTCAAGGATGAAATCTCTCTCACTGTGTATAAAATCCCACTGTGATGTCGTGACCCAGACTTTCCATATCACTAAATACTCCCAAGTAGAAAAGCTCAAGCTTATCAGAGAGTTTGCATCACCATAAATGATAATCACATTCCCTTCTGTTTCCTATACTTGCAAATCGTATGACCATGTCCTTGAGCAATATAACATTTCAGTCACAGGAATCATTTCCACAAAGGCTGCACAGATTCCATTCTGGTCCATCTCTCCTCTCAAGTCTGAGAGAAACTCAACACCTTTCTTGTCTTCCGAGATGACCAGCCCCACCCAGATCCAACTGAAATGAAACAGCAAAGAGTCCATGACAATGGCTAGAGATGTCTCCCTGGGGGCCATCTAATAGAGAGATTGGAAACTGCTCATCATCATTCAGGGTAAGATCAAAAAGACCATAGGTAAGCTAAAAGGAAAAGACAACTGGAAGCAATATGAGGAAGGGGATTGGCAAAAATCACACTCTCAGTCCTGAAGGCTGTTCAGCAACACCTGGAGTGGTAGAAGAGGACAATTACTCATTTCATTTTCTAATCATTTTGCACTCCCTGAAAGCTTTCTATAAAATAAGATCAGTCAGAGTTCCAGGAAACTGCTTTGTCTCCTTCCCCTTCAACCTTCTCTCTACTCCAAATAAAGGAAATGTCATACTCCATCGAGGTCCTGTAGATGGAACCTTTGAGATGATATACTTTGAGAGATGCATAAACCCAGTCTCCTCCTCTCTTCCTTTTTAAGCCCCTGAGAATGGCACCAAAGGAGACGTGGTTTCATCTCTCCCCATCCCACCCAGTCTTACCTGTGGAAATTTGTACAGTTCCAGCAGTGTTCCAATCTGGGCAGAAATTGCCCAGGTGGTTCCTGTAAGGACCGCTAGAGACTTACACTCTCTCCTGCAGTCGTAATTAGGGATGTCCTTGTCCAACCCTGAGAACCAAATCAGGGAACTCTCCAATGTCCTCCTTTCACTGCGCAGGGCATTATAGAGATCAAATCGCAGAGACATGTTGGGCAAGATATGAGGGTTCCTGTTGATTTCCTCAATGGCAAAAACCAAGGCCAGAACATACTGGTAGTTCTTGTACTGAAACCTGCATAGAGGGATAAGGATCCTTAGGGAAAATACTCAAAATGATTTCCTTCAAATGCAATACAATGACTTTATTAAGATAAATTTGCTATTGACTCGAATGTCTGTGGCAACAGATGGCACTCGTGAAGCCTTAGAATTTATAACTAAAGAAAATAACATGACTCCAGCTGAGGAACTTCCTTACTGAATTCCACACTCATGAAAGAAACTGGTTAAATACACAGAAGAAAGTACAATGAATGGAAAAACAGATCACATTCAGAGTAGACTTGTAAATGGCTCTTTGTTTCAGGATGCAAAATGCTTGTTTATATGAGCACACCATTAAATGCTTCCTAGAAGAGCAACAATATTAGCATGAGATTCGAGAAAGCCCTGGGGAGGAAGAATAATTGCAACTGAAAGATACATGACAAGCATAGATGCATGACATGTGCACGATGAGAATGGTGCAACAGAAGGCTGTCAATCAAATTGCCTAACCTCTGCCCCCTCAAACCTGTGCGTCTGCCACCATTAAAACCAGGAAACTAAGGTGAACTTCAGAGATCCAATGAAGGAGGAATCATCAACAGGCAGGAACAATTGAAAGAATCAAGAAGGACTGAAAGCACTAGAAACACTTAGGAATCTAAGAGAGAGAGCATTGTAAAGTTTAAGAAGCTTCTCATCCATTTCTTATTTTAAAAATATAAAATTAAAATTAATCATTAACATCTTTAACGGTACCTATTCCTGATAGCCCATATTGTCTTCATGTTTTCTACAGAATTTCTAAACAGAAATAACACTTAAGCCAAAGAAATTTCTCTGCATTTCTATTTCCTGGGATTTGTAATAGCATCAAGAATAAAATAGAGCAGTCACTTGTACTTATTTCAAGTGTTTTATTATTTGAGGATTGATTAGTACCCTAGTTCATGCTCACTGCTTGTTAATGCTCCCCGTGTCCCTGTGAAGAATAGGTGTTCTTCACTTGTTGGGTATAGGGTTCGATGTGTATCCATTAAATCCAACTTGCTAATTTGTTTTTCAAACACTCTATTATTAGATATATGATATTCTTTGTCTCAGAGGAAAGTTGAAATTCTTCACTATGATGATATATTATGTCTACCTCTCCTCTTCTTCTGCCTCCTTCTCCTGTACTTCCTCTTCTTCCTCTGACTTTTTCTTCTTATCTTCAACTTCTTGTCCTCTTCCTTCTCCTCCTTCCTTTCCTAGTTGAGGCTATATTATCTTCACATGACATCGTGTGTAGTATAACGACTATATCTTCATGCTAAGTTGAACTTATATACCATTGGGGATTAACCACTTAATTCCTAATGATGATTTTTCATCATCTGTTTTATCTCATATTATTATAGCTACCCTGAGTTGATTTTTGATTGATATTTTCCTAGCATATCTTTATATCTTCTATTCTGTTTTGAATTTCTAGCTTTCCATGTATTTTAGTTTTCACAAGTCTTGTAAACAAGATACAGCTAAATTTATCATTGTCGCATCAAATTTAACAATCTATATTTAACTCGAGAATTTATTCCATTTACATTTGTTGTGATTATTTATGTCCTTCTTTTGCTCCCACTATCTATATGTTTTCCTTCTATTTTTTCCACAAGTTTTATTATGTTATTTCCCTTTAAAATTTATTGATTTATACTTGTTTTCCATATTCTATTGTATCTCCTCTATTTGGGTGAGAGTTATATTCTCTACTTCTATTTTACCACCAGCCCACATTGCCTGAAGTGGATATAGTTTCTCATCTCCTGAGAAATTTATAGACCCTTTCACTTTCAGTTTTACCCTCATGACTCACTTGTTTTTGTTGTACAGTACTTTATTTCTCCTTTTGCTTTACTCTCTCTCATCATCTCCATATCTAAATTATCTTTCATGTTTTTTAGTTCCTTGTCTTTCTATGCTGCATTCTATTTCCTTCAGAATTCAAATTTGGTTTTCTATTCTCTCTTCTGTTGTAGAATCCATCTATGAAGTTTTAAAACTCAACTTTTATGTTTTTTAATCTCTTAAAGTTCTATAAGGTCCTCTGCCAAATATGTCATATCATTTCTAATGTCTCCTCTTTGATTTTGTTATTCCATTTTTTGTTGTTCCATTTTTTATACACACTTATTTTATATCTTGACGTTGGTAAGTCTAATAGTGAAGGTTTTAGTGTTTAAATCTATTGTTTTATTTTTAATTTTCTTATGTCTTATGACTCTTATCGACAATGGCATGTATCCCTTGTTTGTTTGGAGAACTTTGATTATGAGCTCATATTTGTCTGATTTTAATGTGTACAGAATGTAAGGCTTTAGTTTAGATTCTTTCTTCCAGAGATGAATGCCACTGGTTTCTGCTCACAGTCATGTGAGATGACACCAAGCTAAATGCCTTTTTTGTGTGACTCACAACTAATCTGTGACTCCCAGATTCATTCCCTCAAGTCACTGGTGACTCAAAGACAAATCCTTTCATTAGAGGATCATACTGGTCTTTGACCACTGGGTGAATCCAAATTTGTCTAGTGCTTACAATGTCCTTCTTCTGTCCTTTGAGACTTGGCTTACATCATGTGAACTCAAGAATGCAATAACATTATATTTTATGGAAGATAGTGTTATGTGGAGGGAAACCCCTTTGAGGTATCTAGTCCTCCATACTCCTAGTATTTCATTCTTTTGGATACTTCTTCGCATTTCTTTCTTTTAATAAAAATTCTTTCTTTAACTTGAAAAGAAAATAAATAAATTTTAAAATCAAACGTGTGAGCTTGGGAGTATAGAAATAATTTACACGCTATTCAACAAAATAAGTTTAAGATATAGAAAATTTTACAGTAATGTATGTATGGATAAGGTACATTTACATTGAGATTCACACTCCAGGAACATTCTGTTTCTGTGTGGTGCGCACATACTACACATATACCTGATCGTCATGTGACAAGCCATGATATTGCCAACTTTAGTTCAACTTAGTTCAGGTGTGATATGATCAATTAAACTTGAAGAAGGGAGAGTGTCCAGAATGTCCAGAAGCCCCATGTGTTTTCAATGTTAGAGCATTAAATACTGAGAACAAGGAAGAATGGTGCAGGTGTTGTATAAGTAAATTGTAGGTGTTGTATAAGTAAATTGCAATGTCTAAAGAGCAGAGAACAGCATGCACATTAAACTTATTGCAGATTGTGTCACATTTCTGAAAATAAAGCACTCCTTTCAGAAGAAAAATGAACGTTTTTGTGTCAGTTGGGGCCTCCAAATGCTGAGGTGGAGTTAGGAGTACAAGAATATTATTGTGGCATAACACCTGTGAAAAATCAAAGGATTGGGCAGGGACAGCCTGCACACTCAGATATGGATTTTAATGCCTCTGAAATGAAAAAAATAAGGAATGTTAGGCAGAGGAGCTTTGAATCACAATGTGGAGATGCTAGTCTGCACCCGAGACCTACTGAATCAGAATATTTGGGGTGGGGTCCAGCAAACCTTCTGTGTTTTAACAAGCCTTCCAGATAATTCAGATCCATAATCAAGTTTGAGGTTGACGGGTTTCAAAAAAGGCACCGTACCAAAGAAGTGAACACTGAAAAATTAAAACAATTGTCTCAGTACTTAGTGTTAAGGCGATTTTTAAAAAATGCAAACCACAAACTACTTTAAAGAATGTGCATAAAATTTAAAACCATCTTGAACCAAGAGCTTAATCTATACTGGATTAGGAGAAAAGAGACACTTGATTTGGAGAAAAAGAAAAGAAGTAAAATACTAATGAATTTTTCATCTAACATTGAGGAGGCAGTAAGGCAAGACTTCAGATTCTGGGTTCTTCTTATTTCTCAAATTAAAAATATTGTAAAATAAGGGCCAGCCTGGTGGCATAGTGGTTAAGTTTGCATGCTCTGCTTTGGTGGTTTAGGGTTCGTGGCTTAGGATCCCGGGTGCGGACCTCTGCACCGCTCATCAAGCCATACTGTGGTGGTGTCCCATATAAAGTAGAGGAAGATGGTCATGGATCTTAGCCCAGGGCCAATTTTCCTCAACAGAAAAAAAATTCTAAAATAGAATATGAAAAATATGTATATATCCAACATCGTGGAGAAAAGTTTAATAAGGAAAATTACTTTAAATGGAGCAAAACAAGGGAAAAAGAAAAAAAGCAAAGTACAAAATTTAAAAATAGAACCACAGAGATAATGCTACATATAGCAGTTATACTATACTGAAGTTACTTAAATCACTTTTTCAATATTGAATGTTACTCTACATTCCATGAAGACATAGTAAACTAACACTGAACATACATGCTGAAAGAAACGGGATTGTCAGTGATATTCCATACACGTGCTCACAAAAGTAAAGCCACAACTAATATGAAACTTTTATTTATGAACGTGTATAATGGTACACATATCTGAAGGCAAAATATTTATGGACTAAAAGGTGGTTAGCAGTCAAAATGTATATGTTCAATTATAGTATCATGTATTTAAAAAAGGATTTTAAAAATATGAAGTAACTTGGACCTAACTACAACCAAAGTAAGAGTATTCAATTAACTTCTCAGTATTTGCCCAAAAAAAGTCAATATAGGAATCATATATATTGTTAATCTTGATTTATCATTAAATATGTTTGGAGCATACACACACGTGCCCACATATAAATATCAAATTTCCTACTCCAAAGCAAAGAAAGCATATTATTATAAAATTAGGTCCTATCCTTGTCCAACAAGAAATTTCGACATAGCAATCAATTCCTGAAGCCGCCAGAAGTGAGATAGATGGTCAACCACAGAAATTCTGACTCAGTAGCTCATCAGAGGAAGGGGCAGATTTGAAATCCAGTTCCTTAACCAACTTGCACGCAAAAATGTTCATTAACTGCCAACATATCTTAAACAAATCAGACAATTTATAAGCCAATAAAGACTCTCATGAATAACTGTTTGGTCAAGCAGGAAATCAAACCAATGGTTAGAAAGGAGTGGTGATGGTTTGTAATTGGTATTTGTGTGGTGAACACGATGTAATCTATGCAGAAATAGAAGCATAATGATATACACCAAAAATTTATACAATGATGTAAACCAATGTTACTGCAATAAACAAAAATTAAAAATAAATAAATAAATGAAGGATTAGCAAGGAGCCCTGGAGAGTGAGGAGAGAGAAAGGAAGAAGATAAGAAAGAGGTCTGCTCTGTGAGAAAATATCTGATCAAGTGAGGGGGAGAGAGAGGGGGAGGAAAGGGGGAGAGAGAATCCCCCTCCGCCCTTTCCCTGCAGGTTCTTAGGGCTGGCCAAATCCTTAACAAGACAGGTTGGCTGGAGAAAATCAGACACATCTGAGGAACATGTCTCCATGGGAGAAACCATGGAAACTGAGTCAATCCACCCAATAGCAGAGATTCTCATCTTGCATCCTCTCCTGAGATAATGACAAATGTGGATGTCGTGGGTGGGCCTGTGTGATGGGAGAGGGGATGAAGATGATTATTATGCAGAGATACAGATAAAAGTTTGTCCAACCCATTTCCCCTGCACTGGTGTCAGGTCCGAAAGGGAAGGCATGGAGGTGACCAGGAACCGACATCTCTGTGGTGGGGCTGGCCCGAGGGCGGGCGTGGGGCTGATGGCTGGAAGTAGGATGGCTTGTGAGTTGGCACCAGCCAGCGGTGGAGCCAGAGACTCAGAGGTCAGGGCTCTCTCTCTCTCCCTCTCTCTCTTTCTCTTTCCCACCCTCGGGGACCTGAGGAGAGTTAGGAGGCGCCACCTGCCCACCTCGCCTACCTCTCCCATGGGCCCTTCTTTCTCTGGTCGCTCCGGGAGCCCTGCAGGCTTGGGTTCAACCCCCACACCCCTGCACAAGCCAGGTGCTCATGAGCGACTGCCAGGGCCTAGGGCTGGCCTCGGAGGTCCTCAGTGAAGGCCCTGCACTCCCTCCAGGATCTGACCAGCTGGCGCCACCCAGCTGCAGCTGTTCCATCACCGCCCTTCTAGACTTGGTTTCAGCTGTTGTCTCCCTCCCCTCCCCCACTCCCACTCAGCTTGAAGGCCGCTTCTCTGCCTTGGAAGCATTGCTCTGGCCCTGATGGCCACAGGCATACTGGGCTTCAAGCTCAAGGCTCTGCCTTGGCCAGCTGCGATGTCCAAGGGCTCATTTCTTCCTGGAAAGACAAAGCCATGGCCTTACCCCACGCCTGCACTTTGCGACTGCAGCCAGGCCAGGTGTAGGAAAGGCTCTGTGGAGTCAGAAGTGCCGAGACAGGCAGATGGCACTGCAGGGCTTGGGGGCCAGGGCCTAACTGGGTAAGCCCTTCCGGCCACAGGTCCAAGCCTCCTCCCTGGAGTCAGGAAGGCCTGGTCTTCCTAGTGCCCAGGCCATGGTTCTGGGGAGAAATCCGCCATGGAGGACACGCAGGAGGCCCTCTGCCTGAGGTCGCAGGTGTCTCGCCAGGGCCACTGCAAGCCTGGCTCGGCTTGCCTGCTTTCTCCAAAGTATGCTGGCCAACCAGCCGAACCTGACACCTGGGCCAGGCCCCTTCCAAGGGGACGAGTTCTGGAGGATATAGCCCTGGGGACAGCTGCCAAGTCTCCTGGGGCGTGTGCTGGGCCCCCGTCAGAGGAGGAAGCAGGCTGGAAAGCAGTGTGCCAGACCTGAGATCTGGAGGCCTCTCACAACCCGGTCCCTGTCCTGCCCAGGCCTCTCCAGGGAGGACGATGGTCGTGGCAGTAACTAGCGGGGTGGGGCTGGTGCCGAGCCTGCCCTTGGATGCCCTGGGAGAGGGCGCCGTGGGATGGGCTGCCTCTGGCCAGGTCTGAGGGACAGACCTAGCTCGGGGCTGTTGGGGGCAGAGAGAGAATGGCCCTCCGCCCTTTCACTTCAGGTTCTTATGGCTGGCCATATCCTTAACAAGACAGGTTGTCTGGAGAAAATCAGACCCAGCTGAAGAACATGTGTCCATGGGGGAAACCCGGGAAACTGAGTCTCCCCACACAATAACAGAGATTCTCATCTTGCATCCTCTCCCGAGCTAATGACAAAGGTGTATGTCGTGGGTGGGCCTGTGAAATGGGAGAGGGGAGGAAGTCTATAGTCATGCAGAGGGACATGTAAACGCTTCTCTGAACCTTTCCCCAGCACTGGGGTCAGGTCCGGAAGGGATGGAACAGAGGTGACAAGGAACCGGCCTCTCTGTTGTATGGCTGGCCCTGGGGTGGGCGTGGGGTTTGTGGGTGGAAGTGCGATGGTGTGTGAGTTGGCACCAGCCAGCGGTGGAGGCAGCGACTCAGAGGTCAGGGATCTCTCTCTCTATTTCCTTCTCTCTTTCTCTGTCTTTCTCTATCTCTGTCTCTGTCTCTCTCTCTCTATATCCCTCTCCCTCCGGGACTTGAGGCATGGACCGCCTCTGACATCCTGCTCTGAGCCTCCCAGACCACCCCCCTACCAGCCTGGTGACGTCTCCCGGCCCCTCTGAACATGGCCTGCTCCAGGCCGCTGCCCCGCAGATATGTCTCACTGTGGTCCTCGTGGGTGCCATCCAGAGTGGTCTGTATTTTCTCAGTAGAGCCAGGAAGAGGGCCCTGGACAGGCTGTGGGGACCCCAAGTCCTCTGTTAGAAAGTGACTTGGCCAAGCCCTCAGGGGACACAAGAGTGCCCCATCTTCTGCCTCAGAGATTGGGCACTGTTCTCCTTGACACCTCCTGGAACTTACAGTTTCTCCTCTCCTCGTTCTGTCCTCTTCTCTCTCCTTGTCTCAGCTCACGCCCTCCAGCTGCATGTCCTGGGTGACAGAGATCTGGACACAGGCCGGGGCTGGGCTGGCATTCCCTGGGGAACACTTCCGGTGAAAGGGAGCTGTGAGTCTGCGTGCGTGTGTGTGTGTGCATGTGCGCACATGTATGTCACTTATAAGCATGCCTAAGCCAGCAGTGGCACACAACACACACACGTGCTCATTCTGAGGGTGGGCCCATCCCCCTCACTATGCCCAGCATTTCCCACCGCCTTGACTGTGTCTGCCAGCTTCAGACAAGTGCAGTCAACCTTCAAGAAGGAGAAAGCACTTGGGTCCAATAGCTGCTCTCGAGGGGACCAGGATGCAGACAGTTGGAGCAGAGGCTCTGCACGCATGTTCCAGGAGCGTCCGAGTGTGGCCAGTCTGGCTGCTCCCCACTCAGGAGCCACATGGCCGGACCAAGTTTGTGAGTGGCTCCAGTCACGGCGTCGCATCTGTATGGGGGGCAAGCGCCCCCACGAAGCTCGTGTCCTGGCCCTGAGTCCCGGCTGTGGCGTGGCCAGCAGAGCCAGCAGCAACCCCCTCATCTCCTCCCACCATGTCACCCTGTCAGCTCACCAGGACCATCGGACAACCCCATAGGGTCTACAGGGTCACAGTACTGTCAACCCTTTGTTGGAGATGGGGAAGCTGACCCTCTGAGGTCAGGGATGGCGAAGGTGGCTCTGCATCTAGGCTTCCCGTCGGCCCCATGTGTTCATCTCAAGCTGGACCCTGATGGCTGCCCCGCACGAAAAACGGAGAGGAATCCCCACTTCCGGGAGGTGGTCAGAAGGGGAGGTGGTGCAGGTGAAGCATGGCAGGAGCGTGCGCTCGATGCACGGTGGCTGCTGTTACAAGATTTACTGTCTTAACAACAGTGTGTCAGGGTTCTGGGGCCCTACCACCCAATCCACAGGAACTGAGTGTGCAAGTGAGAGCTCCAGCCCTTAGACCATCACCTGAACACTGAGCCCCCCAGGACCAAGAGCTGCACCCGCTTTCCTGTCCTGGTAATGTCCCTGTCTGGGCTCCCCGTCAATTCCCTGCTTACCCCCGCTCTCCCATGCTGGAGCTCTCCACCTCCTCACAGCTCCAAACCCAAGACCACAGCCCTTCCTCTGGCACTCGGTAGGGAAATACTGCTGCCGGGATCCTCCTGGCTCGTGTCTGCCCCTCTCTGGAGATGCACTGGGCGTGCCAGGGGCTGAGGCTGGATGGGAGCTTGTTAATGTTGAGTGAAATGCAGTCGGATCACAACGCTCCTGGCACAACACTCCTTGGTGCCCCAGCTCCTGCTGCCTGCAGAGTGAGGACCACCCTCCTTCCGTGGCACAAGGGGGCACCCCAACTTCCCTCAGGTGTAACCTCCTCTGTCTTGACCCTCACCCATCTCCCTCTCACCTGACGTCTGTTAGTACGACTATCTCTGCTGAGCTGTGAGGCAGAGACCAGACTGCTCAGTGGTGTGTCCTTGGATCCTGGGCCCACTCTGACCAGTGGGCATGGTGTCAGGCTGACACTGAATGACTGGCGAGTTGGTGGGGATGATGGGGGAGAAAAGGAGGTTGGCTTTATTTTTCCCTAATGACATAGAAAGAAGGAGGGGAGGTGGCTTCTGGGCAGGAGCAGACAGCTGTGCTGAGATGGGGACTCTGAAAACAGAATAGGCTCCAGCTGTCCTCTCATCTTCCCTCTTGTGGTAGCCGGCCCCAACCCTCGTCTAGTGCACCCGTGGCTATTCAGGGGTTCCGTTCACTATGCTGCACTCATGTCCTCTGGAAGATGGTAATCTGTTCCTCAAGTCCCCTGCAGTGAAGCTATCTCGACCTTTGAAACAGATGAAACATATGCTTTTTCCAACTGGGACTCAAAGGATGTGAGGTTCGTGCACAAGGCAGTTCTAAAAGTGGACGGGTAATTGCTGGTTCTTCTTCCTGTAATGATTTTGTAAGATCACGCCACACTGCCTCCCCCACAGAGAACAACTAGAAAATCTGTACATAATGCACCCAGGAACCGCTTGACGGCATTGGGGAGTGAACAGCAGCAGACAGATTCCGGGGGAGTAGTTTGAAGTGAATTCCTGTGGCTTCCAGTCTGAGGCCATGTGCAGTCAGACCAGGACATGGGAGGCAGTGGCTCTGGGAAAACCGCAGTCTTCACAGCCCAAGAATGAGAGAAATGAAACTGGGGGGCTGTGGTTGTTACCGAACAAAGTGGGCTTGTTACCAAACCAAGTGGGCTCAACTACTGATGAGTTAAATAAGACTATACCTGTGGAAGTTGTCTCACAAAGTAAACTGTATTTGCAGGAAATAGGAGGCCATGAGGAATCATTTCCAAAGTCATGGCGTCCCAGAACTAAGGGAAGCAGGAACTTTTATTTCAGTTGGGGAATAATATTCAAAAGGGAGCGGTGGGTATTGACTTCCACATGCTCAGTTCGAGAACATGCTTCCACATAATGAGGCCTAAGCTCCTCCTGGAGAGATCTTTGAATTAAAAATAAAGCAAAGGTCATGGGCATAGCTCTTGTGGTGTGGCTTGGTCAGTTTCAGGATAGCTGGTGGTTACATCTCCTTAACCTACAAAAGGAAAAGAAACAGCTTGGAAAAACAGTTAATTGCTTCCAAACCCACCTTTGAGTTTCTCCAGGCACCTAGTCCCGGACATGGTCACTGAAGAGGGAGGGGGATTGCAGGAGGGGAAGAAATGTGCAGGGGAATCTTCAGACTCTGCCCCCACCTTTCTGATGGACTGAACCACACATGCGCAAGCCACCCGCTAACAACAGAAGATCTGAACTGAGGCTGGAGCTGCAGCTAGGAGCCAGTTTGCGGTTCAAGACCAGCTGAGATCACTGATCACTACCTGCTGAAGCAAGAGACACAGTCATTGGTGGAAAATAACAGAATCCAGAATTTCCACCACACCACATTCATAATTTTCAGGACACAGTGCAAAATCACCCAACATCCAAAAATCAAGTAAATGGGACACATTATTAAGAGAAAAGAGGATCAATGAGATAGATCCCAAGATGACCCAGGTGTTGGAACTGGCAGATAAGGATTTTTCTTCATGTGCCATGAAGCTCGGTTATTAGGTGTATAAACAATCTGTATTATGTCTTCTTGATAATGGACCCTTTTGGATTTCACAACGACCTCCTTTATTCCTGGTCATATTCACTGTGCCTGAAATCTGCTTTATCTAGTATTAGTATAGCTTCTCCAGCTTTCTTTCAACTAGTGTTAGCATGGCATGTTTTTTCAATCTCTTTATTTTAAATTTATTTGTGTTTTTATATTTAAAGTGGGTTTGGGGTAGGCAGCATATAGTTGAGTTTGCTTTCTTATTCAATCTGACAAATTATGCCTTTTAAATGGGGTTTTTAGACCACTGTCATCTAATGTTACTGCTGATAATAGTTAGATTTGAATATATCCTGTGATTTGTTTCTTATTTGACCAATCTGTTTTTTGTTTCCTTTTTCCTCTTAGACTGCTTTTTTTTTGGATAATTTAAGTATTTTTTATGATTCCATTTAATCATCTTTTTTGGCTTATTCTGCATAAGTCTTTGCTGTGTGTGTGTGCGTGTGTGTGTGCATGCATTAGGGTTTACAATACACATCTTTAACTTATCACAGTTTATCTTCAAATAATATCAGACCACTTCATGAAACCTGAACAACATCACAACAGTGCTGTCCCACCCCCACTGCATCCTCCGTGTCCATGTTGTCACACGTTTTATTTGACGTGTTACATACCCCACAGAAAGTGCTCTCTATCCCTTTCTTCACATAAGGTTTCCATATTGTGTCATTTTCCTTCAGCATCTCTCAGCGCAGATCTGCTGGTGACCGTGAATTATCTCAGCTCTTGTGTGTCTGAGAAAGTTGATATTTTATCTTATTTGTACCCTTTGTTGCCAGGCATAGAATCATAAATTAGCAGCTTTTTCTCTCAATACTCTGAAGACCTTGCTCCACTCTGCTCTGGTCTCAGTTCCAGTAAGAGATCTGCCTTCATCCTAACCTTTGTTCCTCTGCACTCAGCAGGGCTTTTTATCTCCTGTCTGATTTCATGATTATCTTGTTATCACCCTATTTAAGCAATTTAATTATGATGTGCCGTCTTCATACTTCTTAGACTTGGGGTTCATTAAGTGTCTTGGATGTGTGGGTTTATAGTATTTTTTTTAATAAAATATGGAAAATTTTCAGTCATTATTTCCTCAAATGGTTTTTTCTGTTTTCTTCTCTTTCTCTTTCTGATTACAGATATTTTAGGTCATTTGAAGTTGTCCTGCAGTTAAGTTTCTGCTCATTTTCTTTGGTCTATTTTCTCTCTGTATTTTATTTTGAATGGGTTCTATTATATGTCTTCAAGTTCATTAATCTTTTGACTAATTTGCTCTTAATCTCATCTAGTAAGTTTTTCAATACAGATGTTTAGTTACAGACATTTCATCTCTAAAAGTTTTTGGGTCTTTTTCATATCTTCCATATTTCTACTTAACATCATCAGCCTTTTCTTTTTTTTACTGAAGTATTGACATACAATATTATGATAGTTTCAGGTGCACAACATAGTTGTTTGACATTTATATACATTATAAAATCATCACCATGATAAATCTAGTTCCATCTGTCACCATACAAAGTTATGACAATATTGTTGACTGTGTTCCCCATCATGTAATTCCATCCCCATGACTTATTCATTTTATGACTGGAAGTTTGTACCTCTTATCCCCTCACCTATTTCACCCACTCCCAACCCCTACATTGTCAGTCTTCTCTTTAACTTCTTGAACATGTGGAATATGACAGTAATAACATCTCATGTTTGTCTATGAATTACGTCATCTGTGCTATTTGTGGTCAATATCAATTGACTGACTTGTCCCCTCATTACATGATGTGTTTTCCTGCTTTTTTGCATACCAGGTAATTTTTGGTTGGCTGGTAGACATTGTGTATTTTTCCTTGTTGGAACCTCGATAGTTTGTACTCCTAAAAATATTCTTGAGCTGTTTCCTGGGACAGAGTTGTGTTACTTTGAAACAATTTGAAACATTCAGGCTGATTCTAAGCTTTGTTAGGTGGGATCTGAGTAAAATTTAGTCCAAGGCTGACTGTGTTCCACCACTGAGGCCACTCTGAATACTGGACACAATCTCCTGTGAGTTATGGGGCTTTCCTAAGCTATGTGTGGACTGGTTGAACCCAAACCATTCCTGTCTGTGTGAGGTCCAAGAATTATTTTCTTTAATTTTTTCGTGTTTGATTCTGTAGTGTTGGGTAGTTTCCTCACATGGGTGCACTGGTCAGTACTCAGTGGAAGATGCAGTGGGCCCACTGAGAATCTGTGATGTTCTCTCTTGCAGCAGTTCTCTCTTCTTGGGTGGTCTTCTGTATGTTCTCTAGTCACCTCAGCCTCCCAGGACACCCAGTGCCATCTCTTCAACTCAGAGAGAGCTCAGGGGTCCACCTGGGTTCTCCTTCCCTGTGCTGGAGCCTGGAATTCTCTCTCCAGGAAGCAGGGTCATCACAGGGCCCACCTTGTCGGTTCCAGGTCTCTCAGGGATCACTGAACTCTGCTGCCTGAGACCCACTGTGTGAAAACTACTGTTTCATATATGTTCCCCAAGATTTTCAGTTGTTGTGGGAACAAAGGTAAATTTGTTCCCTGTTATTTCACCTTGGCTGAAAGCATAAGTATTAAACAAAGATTTTAACGTGATTGTCATAACTATCCTCCGTGAAGGTAAACAAATATGTTTGCAACAAATGAAAGAGTAGGAAATCTCAGCAGAAAAATTTAAAAAAGAAAATTTTAGAATTGGAAAATACAATATTAGAAATAACAAATTCTTTACATGGAATTTAAGTAGAGCATTAGAAATTAACATGGAAAATAGAATGAAAAAAGGGTGGAAAAATAACAGAGCCTCAGTCACTCTTAGGTAAGATCAAACTTTAATATACATGTGGTCGGCTTCAAAGAAGGAATGGAGAGAGAGAATGTGCAGACAAAAATACTTGAATAATAGTGGCTGGAATTATCCAAGTGATGGAAGATAGACATTTGCAAATATGATGCTCAACTAACACCAAGCAGAATGAAGACAGTCCCACATAGAGACACATCAGATCTAGCAGCTGGATACCAAGACTGAAAAGCAAATGTTGGAAGCAACAGAGAAAAATGACACTTCACACAGAGTGGAGTAATGATTTGATTAATAGGTGACTTCTCATCAGAAACTATGGGGACCAGAAAAGAATGAGAAAAGAGATGTAAAGTGTTGAGAGAGAGAAAAAAAGACCTGTCAATCCAGAATCATATATCCAGCAAAGATATTCTTCGAAAATCACTGTTGAAAGACAACATTTTCAGATTTAGAAAAACTAAAAGAAATTATTACCAGCAAATCTCTACAGTAGAAGATGCTAAAGGAAATTCTTTAGGAGAAGGGAAATTATACCAGAAAAGGAATCTCATATCCTCAGAATGGAATAAGTAGCTTTAGAAATGGTAAATATCTAGATAAATGTCAAAGGCTACTCATTTTTTCTGCTTTCTCCTTCTAATTTTTGTATAATACACACAACTTAAAGTAAAAACTGTAATATTATGGGGAGGGTAGAAGGATGACTAGGTGAGCATAGAGGGATTTTAGGGCAGTGAAACTATTCTGTATGACATAATAATGGTGGATACATGTCATTAGACATCTGTCCAAACCCACAGAATGCACAACAGAGAGAGTGAACCTGGTGTAAACTGTGGACTTTGGGTGATGATGACATGTCAGTGCGGGTTGGTCATCTGTAACAAATACACCATCTGATGGGCAATGTTGATAGTGGGGGGGCTGTGCATATGGAAGCAGGACATATATGTACCAAACACTCAATTTTGTTGTGAAACGAAAACTGCTCTAGAAAAATAAAGTCTTTAAAAAATGATAATATTTTCTTCTGAGGTTCATAAGATATGTAGATGCAGTACATACAGTTACTACAGCATAAAGGATGGGCGGGGTTGCCCAATATGGCTGCAATATTTCCATATTTTACCTGAAGTACTAAAATGTTCATTGTAAGTGGAACAGGAAAAGTTAGAGATGGAGATTGTGAACCCTGGATAAATGACTGAAAATAAAATAGCCAATAGGACAAAATTAAAACAATGTAATCCACCACATGACCAGATCAAAGAAGAAAATCATGTGACATGCAGAAAATGCATTTGAAGAAATTCTACATCCATTTATAAAAGTCCAGGAAAGTACAAGTAGAGGGAACTTCTCTAACTTGATACAAGGCATCCATGAGAACCTACAGTTATCACAGACAGTAAGACTAAAGGCTTCCCCTGTAAGTCAGGATCAAGGCAGAGACATCCACTCTCATTGTCTCCAGTCAACACCACACTGGATACTTAGTTGGTGTGAAATAGCAAGAAAATCAAATAAAAGGCATACAGATTGGAAAGGAAGAAGTAAAACTGTCTTTTTTCACAGATGACATGACTGTCTGCATAAAAAATCCTTAAGAATATAACAAAAAAAAAGGCTACTGGAATTCATAAATGAGTGTAACAAGGTCATAGGATACAAAGTCAACATACGAACATCACTTGTATTTCTATACAGTGGCAATAAATGATTGGAAATTGACATGTTTTTTCTTTTGCTTGAGGAAGATGGTCCCTGAGCTCACACCTGTGCCAATCTTCTTCTACTTTGTATGGGATGCTGTCACAGCATGGCTCGATGAGCAGTGTGTGGATCCATGCCCAGGATCCGAACCCGAGGACCCAGGGCCGTGGAAGTGAAGTATGCGAGCTTAACAACTGTGCCACCAGGCCAGAAATTGACATTTTTAAAGTGCAACTTACAATAGCAACAAAAATCATAACATATTTAGGAATAAATCCTATAATATGCCTGTAGAATCACTATGCTGAAAACTACAAAACACTGATGGAAGAAGTAAAAGAAAACTTCAATAAGCAGGGAAATGGTCTTAGTCTATTCGGGCTGCTATAACAAAAGCCACAGACTGGATAGCTTATAAACAACAGACATTTATTTCCCACAGTTCTGGAGGCTGAGAGTCCAAGATCAAGGCGCCAGCATGGTCACATTCTGGTGACAGCCCGCTTCCTGGTTCATAGCCGGTGCCTTCTTGCTGTGTCCTCACACGGTGGAGGGGACAAGGGCTCTCTCTGGAGCCTCTTTTGTTATAAAGGCACTAATCTTGTTCATGAGGGCTCGACCTACATGACACAAGCACCTCCCAGAGGCCCCACCTTCTAACACTCTCAACCTTGGGGGTTAGGATTTCAACATGTGAATTTTGGGAGGACATAAGCATTCAGACCCCAGCAGAAATATACTGTGTTCGTGGATTGGAAGACTCGGTATTTTAAATATTAATTCTCCTTAAGTTGAGCTATACCAATTACAATTCCAGCGTATTTTTGGTAGAAACTATGAAGTTGATTCTACAATTTATTTGAGTAGGCAAAGTAATTAGAATAGCCAAAACAATTTTGAAAAAGAAGAACAAAGTTGGAGGCCTTAAACTACCTGCTTTCCAGGCATATTATAACATTACGATAATCAATAGTGTGCTGGTGAACGAATAAACACACAGATCAGTGGAACAGAAGAGAGAATCCAGAAACAGAACCATACGTGTATGAGCAATTGATATTTGACAAAGTTGCAAAAATAACTTAGTGGAGAAAGAATGGTATTTTCAAAAAGTGGCACTGGAAAAATTGAATATTCATACGCAAAAATATCCACCATAATATATAACTCAAAACAAAACAAAACCCCAAAATCCTTGGACCCATGTCTCACACCACATACAAAAATTAACTCAAAGTGAATCATAGCAGTAAGTGTAAAATCTAAAACTATAAATCTTCTAGGAGAAAATATTCATGACCTTGGATTAGGCAAAGATTTCTCAGGTGTGAAACCAAAAGCACACCCATAACAAATTTTGTTTAGTTAAACTTTATCAAAACTAAGAACTTCTTCTCTTCAAAAGACACTCTTGAGAGAAGGAGAACAAGTCAAAAACTGGGAGAAACCATTTCTGAAACACATATCTGAGAAGGCTTTTTATTTGGTGTATATGAAGAACTCTTAAATCTGAATAACAAAACAAACAACCTCGTAAAAAATTGGCAAAAAATTTGAAGAGGCACTTCAGCAAAAATGATACACAAATGGAATGAAAGTACAGGAAAAAATGCTCAACATCATCAGTCATCAGAGAAATTCAAGTGAAAATCACAATGAGATACATGTGTGCACCTTTCAGAATAGCTTAAAAAATTAGCAACAATATCAAGTACTGGCAAGGATGCAGAGCAACCAGAATGCTCGTACACTCCTGCTGGGAAAGCAGAATGTTTCAGCCATATTGGAAAACATTTTGAGAGTTGCTTGTAAAGTTAAAGAAATGTTGACCATGTAATCTTTCTGATCCGGTAATCATATTCTTGGATATATGTCAAAGAGAATCAAAAAGTTACGTTCACACAAAAATCTGTATGTTGATGTTTATAGCAGACTTATTCACAATTTCCAAAAACTGGAAACAACCCAAACAGACAATCTGTGGATATAAACGGTCTTCAGCTAGTAAATAAGTGGCACATCCATCCAATGGAATATTATTCAGTAATGAAAAGGAATAAGCATTTTATATGTGAGACGAAATGGATGAATATCAAATACAATCTGCTAAGTAAAGAAGGTAAATCTCAAGAAGTTGTTACACAGTGTGTGATCCCACCCCTGTGAGATTCAGGAAGAAACAGAACTACTGATAGGGAGCAGATCAGTGTTGGCTAGTGGGGAGGAGGGGCTGCCACAAGGGGCAGATGGGGAATTTGGGAGCAGCAGAGCTGTTTTCTGTCTTGATTTCTGTGGTGGTTTATGAATGTATGTGTTCATAACAAATAGTACGGTAAAATAAAAAAAACTTGACTTTTATGGCATGTGAATCATGCCTCCATTACTTCCTTTGAAAAAACCAGTAGGAAAGTTTTAAAAAGACAAATAAAGGGGAAAAAACTGGAGGAAACGAATAGAAAAAAGAAATAAAATTACAGACCGAAAACTATGTCAATAGCTATTTATTTTTAATTTTATATATTTTTAATAAAAATTATATATTTGAAAGTATCCAATGCTGATTTGATGTACATATACTTAGTGAAATAATTACTGCAGTCAAGCTAATTGACACCTCATCTCCTCACACAGTTACGATTTTTGTGTGATGAGAGCACCCAGCTACTCTTTTAGCGGATCTCAAGTATTCAGCACAGTAGTATTAACTGTGGTCATCGTGCTGTATGTTAGATCTCTGGACTTATTCAACCCATGTCACTGCATCTTTGTACCACTGACCACCATCTCCCCCCCCAACCCCAGCCCCTGGTAACCGTTCTAATCTCTGCTTCTATGAGTTCCATGTGTTTTTTTGTTTTTTTAGATTCCACGTATAAGTGAGATTATACCATATTTGTCTTTCTCTGTCTAGCTTGTTTCGTTTAGCATAATGTCCCCCGGGCTCTTCCGTGTTGTCACAAATGGCAGGATTTCCTTCTTTCTCATGATTGAGTAATATTCTGTTGTGTATATGTACCACTTCTTCTTTATCCATTCATCTGTCAACGGACACTTGGGTTGTTTCCATATCTCGGCTACTGTGATTAATGCTGCAGTGAACATGGGGGTGCAGATATCTCTTTGAAATACTGATTGCATTTCCTTTGGATATATCCCAGGAGTGGGATTGTTGGATCACGTGGTAGTTCTACTGTTAATTTTTTCCCTTACGTTCTTTTATTTATCATATATGTGCAGATCTGTTTTATGTACAATGATTGGTTCTATCAATCACAGCAAGGTGTTCTATTGATACTATTGCTAATTTTTTGAGGAACCTGCATACTAGTTTCCACAGTGGCCACACCAATTTACATTTCCACCAATGGTGCACAAGGGTTCCCTTTTCTCCACATCCTCAACAAGATATGTTATTTTTTGTTTTTTTCGATCATGGCCATTCTAACAGGTGTGAGGTGATATCTGATTGTGGTTTTGATTTGCATTTCCCTGATGACTAGTGATGTTGAGCACCTTTTCATGTATCTGTTGGCCATTCGTATGTCTTTTTTTGAGAAATGTTTATTCATATCCTTTGCTCATTTTTCAGCTGAGTTACTTGTTTCTTGCTATTGAGTTGTATGAGTTCTTTATATATTTTGGATATTAATCCCTCATCAGATTACAGTTTGCAAATATTTTCTCCCATTCTGTAGGTTGTCTCTTCACTCTGTTGATGATTTCCTTTGCTGTACAGAAGCTTTTTAGTTTGAATGCATCCCATCAGTCTACTTTCACTTTTTTTGCCACTGCTTTTGGGGTCATGTCCAAAAAAAGCATTGCCCAGACCAATCTCAAGTTTTTCTCCTATATTTTCTTCTAATAGTTTTATGGTCTCAGGTCTTAAATTTAAGTCTTTAATGCATTTTGAGTTAATTTTTACATACGGAGTGAGGTAAGGGGTCAGTTCTTCCATGTGTGGAAAACCAGTTTTCCCAACACTATTTGTTGAAGAGACTATCCTTTCCCCATTGTGTATTCTTGACAACTTTGTCAAAGATCAATTTACCATAAATGCATGGAGTTATTTCTGGGCTCTCTCTTCTGTTCCATTGGTCTGTGTGTCTGTTTTAATGCCAGTTCCATGCTGTTTTGATTACTATGGCTTTGTAGTATATATATATATATTTTGGTGAGGAAGATTAGCCCTAAGCTAACATCTGTTCCCATATTCCTCTATTTTTGGTATGTGGGGCACCACCACAGCATGGCTTGATGAGCAGTGTGTAGGTCTGCGCCCAGGATCTCAACCTGTGTACCCTGAGCCTCCGAAGTGGAGCAGGCAAACATAATCACTATGCTACTCGGCCGGCCCCCATAGCTTTGTATTATATTTTGAAGTCAGGAAGTGTGATGCCTCCAAATTTGTTCTTTTTGTTCAAGGCTGTTGCTGAACAACCTGTATTGGAAACTCCTATCCCACCATCTTGTTTGCTCATCATTTTACACATTAGTGGACCGAAGAGTTCGGTTAAAGGCCGAGATTCTTGGGATGGATATAAAAATAAGACCCAAATGTATACTATCTACAAAAATTGCACTTTAAATATAAAGGCACAGACAGTATGAAATAAAATAAAAATAAAAATCACAACAATTGGAAATGCAGTAGAAATGCCTCTTTATGCAGATAGAATCATACATGAGGAAAAATCCGAAGAAACCCACAAACAGTTAGTACAGGTGCTGGAACAACTGGACACCCACATGCAAAAGCATGAAGCTGGACACTTACCTCACACCATCCACAAAATGAGTTCAAAATGGATCCAAGGCCTACATAAAAGAGCCAAAATTATAAAACTCATAGAAGAAAACATATGAGTAAATCTTTGTGACTTGAATTTGGCAATGATTTCTTAGATATAACACCAAAAGCACAAGCAACAAAAGAAAAATTAGACAAATTGGACTTCTTCAAAATGAAAAACTTTTGTGCATAAAAGGAGAATATTAAGAAGGAAAAAAAGATAATCCACAATCCAAAATGGCAGAAAATATTTGCAAATCCCACATCTGATAAAGGTCTAGTGGCCACCAGGCTAGCCCCCTCTGCCTGGCAGGATGCCTTGAGTGATAGAAGTCTCGACCCCACAGCACCTGGACGCTGGTCATCTTCAGCATTGTCAAGGAGTGAGTGCTGGACTGTTCTGACTTATTCAGAAACAGTGATGGAGCTCATATTCCTTTCACAATCACCCTAAAGGTCAACAGCTTCAGTCTGCTCCTGAAGAACACACGGTGTTTGCGAGTCTGAGAACCAAAAGAATTGTCTTCACTTTTCTGAAAAATGTGTCTTATTATTTCACATTAGTGACCATTTTCAAACTGGCTCCCAGTGGTGCCCTCCTACTTTGTTTATTTCTCTGAAAGTGGCCATGGCACCTTGGCTGTTCCCTGTTCCCAACCCCCACGGTGTGACAAGGTTGATAATATCCGATTCCTGGGATCCTGACCTAGATGTAGATTAACTCAGCCTCAGCTTGTGATGGGAAGTGATGGTCCCAGCTCTTCCTCCTCTCCCTCCCATGTTCTCATCCTCCTGCTCTGCACAGTCTCAGAGTCGCCTGACTTCACCACTGACAAGTCCTGCAGAGCCCAGAGATGTCTCTTTGAAGAAAAGAAAAACTCTGGAGAAATCAGAGGGATAAATAAGGAGTGCAGCGAATTCCTGCCTTGTCCTTCTCCCAGACTAATCCTGCTGATGACCAAGAGGATGAACAATGAGAGAGAGTGGTTTCTTTCATTAGAATTTTAAAATCCTCCAAGTAATGGATTGTTTTGGAGCATCCTGTGTTTTCCTGCTTGTCCCAATAATATGTTATTACTAAACTTGAATAATTTTAATGGGGGAAATTCTTTATCTCATAAAAATGCTGAGCAGGGGATCCATTTAAAAAAATGTTATCAAGGTAACTCCAGGGGTTTACAAGGAACAAGGAGCCTACACCCCTGTGTTCCAGACATCAGCTGAGACCTTCTTGCCAGGACCCAGGGCCCTTGGAGGGAGGGGTCGCCATGACCCTCCTCCAGCAGGGTGGGCCTTTTCAGGTGCGTCCCCCCACATCGGCGCACACACCACAGGATCCTATTTTGGCCAGTGGCAGGCAACCAGCTAGGGATATGGGGACAAGCGAAAACTGCTCACACAGACTGGGACACCCCTGGGCTAAACTCAGGAGCAAGGTGTGATCGAGGCCTGTAGACCCACAAATCTCACCATGACTTCTTTCCAACTGGATACGGCAGTGGAAAGGAGAAGGTGCTGGGCGGGGAAAAGCATTATGCTGAAAAGAGCTCCTGCCTCTGCCACCCGCCTGGAGTTTGGTCTTCAACAAGCGTGGGTTTTCTCACCTTTAGAGAAACGAGGGGTGGAAGCCATCGAGTTTCCTCGAGTGCTTGAGGGGCCTCATTTTCAGAGCTGCTCAGATCCCTTCCCTGCCCTCAGTCCGTCCACGAGACCCCAGCCCATGGCCCCTCCCTTCTGATCTTTCCCTTTGGAAGCTTCAGATGTGCCCATTCAGGCATCTAGTGGTTTGGGTCCTGAGATGACGCAATTTTAATGAGTTTCCATCATTTCCAAAGGGAAAAATGGGAGGGAGGTGGCTTGTTACTGAGACAGATAGCAGCACACCTGGAAGGACAGGACACTCATTTCCATTTTCCTCGTCTGATGACCCTCCAGTTCCATCAGTGGTTGAGTGAACGCGGCCTGTTCTTCCCAATCACGGTGCAAGTGTGTAATTTCTCCCAGTGGAATTTGATTTTAATGAGAGGCTAGCTCATAGGAGAGAGTCATTATTTAGATAGCATGCACGCGTCAGGTTAATTTTAAATCAGCTTTTAGGTCAATCTGTCTTAATTATTCCATTAACTGTTTTCGACTAGCAATTTCAATAATTGTTTTAGCGTAATACTTGGTAGTATAATTGTTTTTTGGATTCTGTTCATTGTGATGTCAGAGTCAGATCCTGGGTTCCCTTCCTGTGCCCGAGTTGTGTGTGTGTGTGTGTGTGTGTGTGTGTGTGCGCATGTACAAGCTTGTGGGGGGTGCTTGCTCTGATTATTAATGAATGCATTTTCACGAGGCTCATTGATGTCAGGTAGCCCTGCCTTTATTTTAAAAAAATTGTTAAATAAAATTTTAATGTTAGAATAGTTTTAGATTTACAGAAAATTGTGATGATAATACAGAGTTCCCATGTACTTCACACCCAATTTTCCCTGTGATTAGCACCTTACATTACTATGGTCCCTTTGTCACCATTAAAAAACAGTAGAAAAGATCAATGAAACAAAGAGCTGGTTCTTTGAGAAGATAAACAAAATTGACAAACCTTTAGCCAGACGTACTAAGGAAAAAGGAGCCAAGGCTCAAATAAATAAAATTAGAAATGAAAGAGGAGAAATTACAATGGACACCGCAAAAATACAAAGGATTATAAGAATACTATGAAAAACCATATGCCAACAATTTGGACATCTAGAACAAATAGATAAATTCTTAGACTCATACAACCTTCCAAAACGGAATCAAGAAATGATAGAGAATCTGAACAGACCAATCACATGTGAAGAGATTGAAGCAGTAATCAAAAACCTCCCAAAAAATAAAAGTCCAGGACCAGATGGTTTTTCTGGAGAATTTTACCAAACATTCAAAGAAGATTTAAAACCTATCCTTCTCAAGCTATTCCAAAAAATAGAGGCAGATGGAATACTTCCTAACTCATTCTATGAGGCCAACATCACTCTGATACCAAAGCCAGGCAAGGACAATACAAAGAAGGAAAATTACAGGCCAATATCATTGAGGAACACAGATGCAAAAATCCTCAACAAAACATTGGCAAACAGAATCCAGCAATACATTAAAAAGATCATACACCATGATCAAGTGGGATTTATACCAGGGGCACAGGGATGGTTCAACATCCGCAAATCAATCAACGTGATACACCATGTTAACAAAATGAGGAATAAAAACTATATGATCATCTCAAGAAATGCAGAGAAGGTTTTTGACAAGATCCAAAATCGCTTTATGATAAAAAGTCTCAACAAAATGGGTATAGAAGGAAAGTATTCCAACATAATAAAGGTCATATATGACAAATCCACAGCCAACATCATACTCAATGGGGAAAAACTGAAAGCCATCCTTCTGAGAACAAGGACAAGACAAGGGTGCCCACTATCACCACTCTTATTCAACACAGTACTGGAGGATCTGGCCAGAGCAATTAGACAAGAAAAAGGAATAAAAAGAATCCAAATAGGCAATGAAGAAGTGAAACTCTCGCTGTTTGCAGATGGCATGATTTTATATATAGAAAACCCTAAAGAATCCATCAGAAAACTATTAGAAATAATCAACAACGACAGCAAAGTTGCAGGGTACAAAATCAGCTTACAAAAATCAGTTGCATTTCTATACTTTAATAACGAACTGACAGAAAGAGAACTCAGGAATACAATCTCATTTACAATCGCAACAAAAAGAATAAAATATCTAGGAATAAAATTAACCAAGGAGGTGAAAGACCTATACAATGAAAACTATAAGACATTGTTGAAAGAAATCGATGATGACATAAAGAAATGGAAAAATTTCCCATACACATGGATTGGAAGAATAAACATGGTTAAAATGTCCATACTAGCTAAAGCCATCTACAGATTCAATGTAATTCCAATCAGAATTCCAATGACATTCTTCACAGAAATAGAACTAAGAATACTAAAATTCATTGGGGCAACAAAAACCCCAAATAGCTAAAGCAATCCTGAGAAAAAAGAACAAAGCAGGAAGCATCACAATCCCTAACTTCAAAATATACAGCAAAGGTATAATAATCAAAACAGCATGATACCGGTACAAAAACAGACGTACAGATCAATGGAACAGATTTGAATGTCCAGAAAAAAAAAACACACATATATGGACAGCTAATCATCAACAAAGGAGCTAAGAACATAGAATGGAGAAAGGAAAGTCTCTGCAACAAATGGTGCTGGGAAAATTGGACAGCCACATGCCAAAGAATGAAAGTAGACCATTATCTTTTGCCATACACAAAAATTAACTCAAAATGGATCAAACACTTAAAAGTAAGACCTGAAACTATAAAAACTCTTAGAAGAAAATATTGGCAGAACACTCTTTGAGATCGGTTTTGGAGGGATCTTTTCAAATTCCATGTCTACTCAGACAAGGGAAACAAAAGAAAAAATAAACAAGTGGGACTTCATCAGACTAAAGGACTTCTGCAAGGCAAAGGAAATGAGGATCAAAATGAAAAGACAACTGAGTGATGTCAGCATCATGGTGGAGTGAGCTTCTCCCACTGAACTCTCCCCCTCTAAGACACAACAAAAAGGGCATTCATATTAAACCAGAAGCTATTCACACAAAACAGGCGACATCTGAGGCACTCAGGCAGCCATACACCCGAGGATGGAGGTGCTGGAATCCCCAGAGGAACTGGAAGGAGGTTAGAGGAGCTCCTTTCCTTCCCCAAGGACTGCGTCCCAGAGACTGAGACCATGCAGCTCTCAGAGGAGGGGGAGGGGTGGCTCACCGCGTGAAAACTCGGAGCTCTCCAAGACCCCTCATGGCTTGAGGGGACCCCCCTACGGAGGGAGCTGAACTGTTGCGAGGGTAGTTTCAACCAGCTAGCCCCTCAGGAGAGCAGAGAGTGACAGCGAGGTGAGAAACCTCTGAGATAGGGTAGGAGAAAGTAAGCGCCCCTCCCCCACCCGGCCCACCCAACTGGTGCTTCAGCACAGTGATGCTTCAGCTCAGCCCCATCCCCAGAATCAGCAGCCCCCAGGAGCCCAGGCCCCACCAGCAGGGGCAGTGTGACCGTTCCCCACCCCCACAGGCAGTGGTCCCCAGGTGCCCGGGCCCAAGCACCAGCAAGGCCAGCCTGTGCCCCTGCACCAGAGGCAGGGGCAGCTCAGGCCCCACCAGGCCACAGCCCCAGCTGCTCTGGCTGGACCAAGCCACGGCTCCAGCTCCTTCGGCTGGACCGCCCCCCATTCCCTGGCTCCAGTGGCTTTGGCTTGGCCTGTGCTCAGACTCCAGCTGACTTGGCACCAGCAACTTCGGCCCACAGCACTCCAGTTCCAGCTTCTTTGGCCCAGTGGCACCCCAGCCCCTGCTTCTTTGGCCAAGCGGCACTTCAGCTGCAGCTGCTTCAACCCACCTGCACCCAAGCCCCAGCTACTTCAGCCTACCTGCACTCCAGTCTCAGCTGTTCCCACACTACAGCTCCAGCTGTTCCCACACTTACCCCCCTCAGCAGCCTCCACTCAGCCATGCCTCAGATCAGCCAGGGGTGACGAGAGTGCCTGCAGATTGAGGCAGGCCAGAATACACGGCCCTTGACTCCCAACCAGCAGCAGCAAGAGGAAACTGCGACCATATATTTTCACTATGACGGAAAGTAAGCCAACACTGACAGGCACCATGCAAAAATATATTAAATCTCCAGACCAAAAGGAAAATGACAAGCACCCAGAAGTCAACCCAGAAAGCACAGAAATGTATCATCTTTGTTTTATAATTTTATTTATTTATTTTTCCCCCAAAGCCCCAGTAGATAGTTGTATGTTACAGCTGCACATCCTTCTAGTTGCTGTATGTGGGACCCAGCCTCAGTATGGCCTGAGAAGCGGTGCATCGGTGCTCACCCAGGATCTGAACCAGGGCCGCCAACAGCAGAACACATGCACTTAACCGCCAAACCACGGGGCCGGCCCCAGAAATCTATAATCTTAATGGCAGAGAATTCAAAATAGCCATCATAAAAAAGCTTAATGAAATACAAGAAAACACAGACAATTCAATGAAATCAGGAGTTTCTTCACAAAGAAGATTGAAACCATAAAAAAAAAATCCAATCAAAAATCTTAGAGATGAAAAATACAATAGAGGAGACAAAGACACATCTGGAAACCTTAAGCATCAGAGCTGACAATATAGAGGGAAGAATTAACAATATTGAAGACAGCAATGCTGAAATGCTCCAGATGGAGGAGGAAAGAGAACTAAGACTAAAAAGAAATGAAGAAACACTCCGAGAAATATCTAACTCTAGGAAATCCAACATAAGGATTATAGGTATTCCAAGGGAGAAGAGATGGAAAAAGGAGCAGAGAACTTGTTCAAAGAAATAATATCTGAGAACTTCCCAAACCTGGGGAAGGAGCTGGAAATACCAGTGAATGAAATCAATAGATCTCCTAAATATATCAACACAAACATACCCTCTCCGAGGCATATAGTAGTAAAGGTGGCAAAAGTCAATGACAAAGAAAAAATATTAAGGGCAGCCTGACCAAAAAAAAATAAAAAAATAAAAATAACATACAAAGGATTTCCTATCAGGATCTCAGCTGATTTCTTGACAGAAACTTTACAGGCTAGGAGAGAGTGGAACGATATATTCAAAATTCTGAAGGACAAAATCTTTCAGCCAAGAATACTCTATCCATCAAAAATATCCTTCAGATATGATGGAGAAATAATAACTATCCCAGATAAACAAAAGCTAAGGGAGTTCATTGCCACAAGACCCCCACTACAAGAAGTGTTCAAGAAGGCCCGCATACCTGAGGAAAAAAAGAGAAAGGGGATTCAAAGTTTTGAACAAGGAGGAAAATAGGTCAACAAAACCAGAAAAATTGCAGTCCTCTATCAAAATAGATTAGCAAACACTTCAATATAAAACCAAAGATCAGGGGCTGGCCCAGTGGCGCAAGTGGTTAAATGCACGTGCTCCACTGCAGTGACTCGGGGCTTGCCAGTTCGGATCCCAGGCGCACACCCACACACCGCTTGTCAGGCCATGTGGCCTGTGGCAGGCGTCCCATGTAAAGTGGAGGAAGATGGGCATGGATGTTAGCCCAGGGCCAGTCTTCCTCAACAAAAAAAAGAAAAAAATGAAGAAGATTGGCAGATGCTAGCTCAGGGTCTATCTTCCTCACACACACAAAAAAAAGATCAAGGGAAGGTAAGCACCAAGCATAAATATAACCTCATCATGTTAAACACAAACTCACAACACAAGAAGGAATAAGATATGATAGCAATAACTTAGAAGGGGAAGAGGAAAGGAATCGAATCAACTTAGTCTAAGGGAATAAGAGTCCATCAAAAAATGGACTATCACATACAAGATATTTTTTATACGAACCTCATGGTAACCACTGATCAAATAATCAGAACAGAATCACACATGATAGAGAAAGAGAAAACTAAGAGAACTCCCATACAGAACTACCAAACTAAATTGGTAGTCTGAAACACATGGGACAAGAAACAAAAGAAATGCAAAAGAACCAGAAAAAGAGCGATAAAATAACAACAAGCCCCCATATATCAATAAGTATCCTAAATGTAAATGGACTGAACTCTCCAATCAAAAGACACAGAGTGGTGGGATGGATTAAAAAACAAGACCCAATAATATGCTGCTTCCAGGAAACACATCTCAGCTCTAAAGGCAAACACAGGCTCAGAGTGAAAGGATGGAAGACAATACTCCAAGCTAATGGCAAACAAAAGAAAGCAGGAGTTGCCATACTCATATCAGACGAAGTTGACTTCATGATAAAACAGGTAATGAGAGACAAAGAGGGGCAATATATAACGATAAAAGGGACACTCCACCAAGAAGACGTATCACTTTTAAATATATATGCGCCCAATACAGGAACACCAAGGTACATAAAGCAACTATTGACAAACCTAAAAGGAGATATTAACAACAACACAATAGTAGCAGGTGATCTTAACACCCCACTCTCATCAATGGACAGATAACACAGACAGAAAATAAATAAGGAAATAATGGACCTAAACAAAATCTAAATGAGATGGACTTAATAGACATATACAGAGCACTCCATCCAAACACAGCAGATTACACATTCTCCTCAAGCGCGCATGGAACATTCTCAAGAATAGACTATATGTTGGGAAACAAGGCATGCTTATATAAATTTAAGAAGATTGAAATCATAACAAGCATCTTTTCAGACCATAATGCCATGAAGTTAGAAATCATCTACAAGGAAAAAACTGGGAAAGTGACAAAGCTGTGGAGACTCAACAACATGCTACTAAACCACCAATGGATCATTGATGAAATTAAAGGAGAAATCAAAGCATAGCTGGGGACAAATGAAAATGAAAATACACAGTACCAACTCATATGGGACGCAGCAAAAGCAGTCCTGAGAGGGAAACTCAAAGCAATACAGGACCACCTTAACAAACAAGGAAAAGCCCAGATAAGCAACCCCAAACTCTGCCTAAAAGAATTAGAAAAATAAGAAGAAACAAAGCCTAAAATCAGCAGAAGGAGGGAAATAATAAATATCAGAACATAAATAAATGAAAATGAAATTTAAAAAACAGTAGAAAGGATCAATGACACAAAGAGCTGGTTCTTTGAGAAGATAAACAAAATTGACAAACCTTTAGCCAGACTCACCAAGAAATAAAGAGAGAAGGCTCAAATGAATAAAATTAGAAATGAAAAAGGAGAAATTACAACAGATACCACAGAAATACAAAAGATTATAACAGAATACTATGAAAAACTATATGCCAACAAATTGGACAATCTAGAAGAAATGGATAAATTCCTAGACTCACACAACCTTCCAAAACTGAATCAAGAAGAAATAGAGAACCTGAATAGATAAATCACAAGTAAAGAGATTGAAACAGTAATCAAAAACCTCCCACAAAATAAAAATCTAGGATCAGATGGCTTCTCTGGAGAATTTTACCAAACATTCAAAGAAGATTTAAAACTTATCCTTCTCAAACTATTCCAAAAAATAGAGGAAGATGGAATACTTCCCAACACATTCTATGAGGCCAACATCACCCTGATACCAAAGCCAGGCAAGGACAATACAAAGAAGGAAAATTACAGGCCAACATCGCTGATGAACACAGATGCAAAAATCCTCAACAAAACATTGGCAAACCGAATCCAGCAATACATTAAAAAGATCATACACCGTGATCAAGTGGGATTTATACCAGGGACACAGGAATGGTTCAACATCCACAAATCAATGTGATACACCACATTAACAAAACGAGGAATAAAAACTATATGATCATCTCAATAGATGCAGAGAAGGCTTTTGACAAGTTCCAACATGCACTTATGATAAAAACTCTCAACAAAATGCGTATAGAAGGAAAGTACCTTAACATAATAAAGCCCATATATGACAAACCCACAGCCAACATCATACTCAATGGGGAAAAACTGAAACCCATCCCTCTGAAAACAGGGACAAGGCAAGGGTGCCCACTCTTACCACTCTTATTCAACACAATACTGGCGGTTCTGGCCAGAGCAATTAGGCAAGAAAAAGGAATAAAAGGAATCCAAATAGGCAATGAAGAAGTGAAACTCTCACTGTTTGCAGATGACGCGATCTTATATATAGAAAACCCTAAAGAATCCATTGGAAAACTATTAGAAATAATCAACAACTACAACCAAGTGGCAGGGTATAAAATCAACTTACAGAACTCGGTTGCATTTCTATATACCAACAACGAACTAACAGAAAGTGAACTCAAGAAGACAATCCCATTTATAATTGCAACAAAAAGAATAAAATATCTATGAGTAAATTTAACCAAGGAAGTGAAAGACCGATACAAGGAAAACTATAAGACTTTGCTGAGTGAAATCAATGATGACATAAAGAAATGGAAAAAGATTCCATGCACTTGGATTGGAAGAATAAACATTGTTAAAATGTCCATACTACCTAAAGTCATCTATAGATTCAATGCAATCCAAATCAGAATCCCAAGGACATTCTTCACAGAAATAGAACAAAAAATACTAGCATTCATATGGGGCAACAAAAGACCCCGTATAGCTAAAGCAATCCTGAAAATGAAGAACAAGGCTGGAGGCATCACAATCCCTGACTTCAAAACATACTACAAATTGATAGTAATTAAAACAGCATGGTACTGGTACAAAAACAGACACACAGATCAATGAAACAGAATTGAAAGTCCCAAAATAAAACCTCATATCTACAGGCAGCTAATCTTTGACAAAGGAGCTAAGGACATACAGTGGAGAAAGGAAATTCTCTTCAATAAATGGTGCTGGAAAAACTGGACAGCCACATGCAAAAGAATGAAAGTAGACTATATTCTTTTGCCATACACAAAAATTAACTCAAAATGGATCAAAGACCTGAGGGTGAGACCTGAAACTATAAATCTCCTGGAGGAAAATATAGGTAGTACACTACTTCTCATCAGCCATAAAGGGATCTTTTTGAATTTCATGACTACTCAGTCACGAGAAACAAAAGAAAAAATAAAAAAGTGGGACTTCATCAGATTAAAGAGCTTCTACAAGGCAAATGAAACCAGGATCAAAATGAATAGGGTAACCATCAACTGGGAAAAAATACTTGCAAACCATAAATCTGACAAGGGATTAATCTCCATAATATATAAAGAACTCACACAACTGAATAACAAAAAAACAAACAACCCAATCAAAAAATGGGCACAGGAAATGAACAGACACTTCACCAAAGAAGATATACAGATGACCAACAGGCACATGAAAGGATGCTCAACATCACTAATCATCATGGAAATGCAAATTAAAACCACACCAAGGTATCATCTTATACCCGTTAGAACGGCTATAATCACCAAGACAAAAAGCAACAAACGTTGGAGGGGCTGTGGAGAGATGGGAACCCTAATCCACTGCTGGTGGGAATGCAAACTGGTGCAGCCTCTATGGAAAACAGTATGGAGATTCCTCAAAAATTATAAACAGGGCTGGCCCCGTGGTGTAGCAGTTAAGTGCGCTCACTCTGCCGCTGGCGGCCCAGGTCTGGATCCCGGTCGTGCACTGACACACTGTCAGGCCATGTTGTGGCGGCGTCCCACATAAAGTGGAGGAAGATAGGCATGGATGTTAGCTCAAGGCTGATCTTCCTCACACACACACAAAATTAAAAATAGGAATATCTTATGATCCAGCTATCCCACTACTGAGTATCTACCCAACAAACCTCAAATCAACAATCCAAAGAGGCTTATGCACCCCTATGTTCACTGCAGCATTATTCACTATAGCTAAGAAGTGGAAGCAACCCAAGTGTCCGTCGACAGATGACTGGATAAAGAAGATGTGGTATATATATATACAATGGAATACTACTCAGCCATAAAAAAAGACAAAATCCTCCCATTTGCAACAACATGGATGGGCCTGGAGCGTATTATGTTAAGTGAAATAAGCCAGACAAAGAAAGACAAACACTGTATGACTTCGCTCATATGTGGAATATCAACTAATACATGGACTGAGAGAACAGTTTGGTGGTTACCAGGGGGAAGGGAGTTGGGGGGTGGACACAAGGGGTGAAGGGGCACATTTATATGGTGACCGACAAATAATAATGTACAACTGGAATCTCACAATGTTATAAACCATTATGACCTCAATAAAAATTTTTTTAAAATGATAGAGTAACTAATCAATATATTATTGCAAAAGACTGTCATAAAAAAGGCCTTTTTCTGGAGATTCAAAGCATTATAAAAAGAAACAAATTACAATGGAACAACTTTTAGAGTTTATATTTATAGAAAACAATTTTAGGACAAAAGTTAAAAAATTCAGCAAAATAATAGTAAATTATATAACAGTAAATTATATGCTACCATATTATAGGAATTATGTAAATTGCATAGCCGTAATTCTTAAATTTTGATGTTATCGGATGCCTTAGCAAAAGTATTATGTTATTGGAAGTGATATTTAGATTAATACTTTACATACATTACTTTCCTCTAAAAGATATTACAAGTTGGAGGTACTTCATGAGGTAACATTTTAAAAAACTGCTTATCTTTCCAGATACACCTCACTACTTACGAGATCCGGGTACCATATTGGTGTTATTTACTTGGTTGGAATTCCAAAGCGTCTGGACATGAGTGTGCACTAGTGTTGGTAAGATGACACCCCTACAACATCTCCTGGCTCTGGAATGTTCTGGGTAAGGGACAGGTGCCTTAAGGCCCCATGCTGACCAGAGGCAGCTATGGCAGCGTGGCAATGGCAGGGGTGGCGGCAGTCGTGGTGGGGGTGTGTTACATGAATGAGAGTGGGAGATACAGAAACCTCCAGGGGTCTGAAGTCTGTCAGTGGAATTGGTTATTCAAATATCAAGAGGTCCAAAGAAATCAGTTAGATAAACCAGAAAGAAAAGACAGTCTAGAAGTAGAAAGTGGGAAGAATGAGGAATTAGCCCGTAAGTATCTTCCTTGTTCTGTTGCTTAGAAGCTGAGCACTGAACGTGGGGTCTTTTGTCAACCCAAGTGGCTGCAGGCAAAGAAGGCTGGGAGGCCTTGCCACAGATCGCCCCTGATTCTCCCGGGGCAGAGTGGAGCCAGGAGCCAGTTTGCAGGTTCCCTTCACAGGTGAACACCTGTGGGGACCAGTCAGCCCCGCTGAGGCTGTTTTGAGAAGTGTTCATGCAGTCACACAGGCTGCCCTTGCACTATGGGGCTGGGGCAAAGTGCAAATAGACACCACGTACCATATAGCTAAATGTTCCAATATATATACATATAAATCAAGCAACAAATGGTTGAATAACATATGTCACTCCTTTTTCTCTGGATAAACTAACCCTTCACACTGACCAGGAAGGCCAGATGCAAATGTAATTCTTAGGCTCCTTGGAGTCTTGCACCAGACATGGTGAGAGGAGGGGAGCCGACCTGGCTAGCTCTTTGCCCCTTCTCTTCTCACTCTCAACTCTTTCTGATACTGTGAAGGCCCCACTTCTGGGTTCAAATCTGTCCACATTCCTCAAAACTGTCATCTCCTGGGCCCACGCAAGCCTAGAGAAACGCACTCCTTAGTGGCAAGATGCCACGCCTCACGATGGCAGACCCGGGGAAGAGAGGCCCTCACAGGCCTACTCTGGGAACGGGGCTGAGGCTGTTTGGGCGTGGAATTCTGTACTTCTTGGTAGCTGGGGCGTGGATTAGAAGAGGGGTCAAGCAAATTGACTCATGGGCCAAATATGCACCCTCCACCTGTTTTTATAAATAAAATTTTATTTGAATATAGCCATGCTCATTCATTTACACATTATCTATGGCAGCTTTCTTGCTAGAGTAGCAGAGCTGAGTAGTTGTGACAGAGATCATATAGCCTGCAAAGCCTAAAATATTTACTCTCTGGACCAAGTGGGAGTGGGCAGGCTCCAATGGGCTTGCCTCCTTGGCTCCAGGCTTGAAAGATGTGACTAGAGGAAGGCCAGAGTGGAGTTCCCTAAAGGGTGGAAACCCCAACCTGAATCTGACCTTGAGGAAACATCAGACAAATCCTAACTGAAGGAAATTCTGCTAAAACAATAGGCCTGTGCTCTTCAAAATGCCCATGTCATGAAAGACAAAAAAGGGTTAAGGAACTATTCTCGATTAAGGAAGAGTAAAGGGACATGACAACTAAAAACAGTGAGATGACTACAAGACTGGATCTGGGAGCAGGGAAAAAATATGCTATTAAAAAAAAACAATATTGGGATAACTGGAAAAATTTTCACAGGTCTGTTAATTAGGTAATAGCACTGTATTCATTTTAATTCCCAATTTGAGAATTATGCTGTGATAATGTAAGTAGATGTCTTGTTTTTAGGAAATACACAATAAAATAATAAGGATAAAGGGATATGATGGCTGCAACTTACTCTCAAATAATGATAATAAAAATGCATACATGTAGAGAGAGAAAATAAAAATAAAGCAAATGTGGAAAAATGTTAACAGTGAATCTCTGTGAAGTCTTTCTAGTAGGTCTTTGTATTCTTGCAACTTTTCTATAAGTTCGAAATTATTTCCAAATAAAAAGTGGAAAAATAAAATATAGAGACAAGGTATTCAGTCTCCCCTCCTCACCCACTGCACCCCTCCTCCCACCATTGTGCTCACTATCATTCAACAAACTATAGCAAATAACAAATGAAAAGGACATGAGTATAGTTATGGAAAGGAAAAAGAAAAAAAAAGTCAATTTTGGCAGTGGATGTAATGACCTCTGCAAGGCCCGCAGCGGTCTTCTTAGGCTTTGCTGACTCACAAGACGACCCAGGCCTCCTTGGCGCAGCTAGAAGGCTACAGGGCAGGAGCCGCAGCAATCACAGAGCAGCCTCAGGTGTTCTTTGCAGCGAGGTCCTTGCTGCACTTCATTCAGCAGATGTAAGGCGTCGAGATACACACTGGGGCCTTTACGAGAGCTGCTTTGATATAAAGCCCCATGCCTCACAGAGAGGATCTCACAGTTCCACAGGCATAGCTTCCAGGGTCTCGGCACGGGTTGTGCCCAGTTACAAGAGTTTCGCACGCAGGAAGCTCAAAACAATCGTTTCCCCATCGGGTAGTTAGAGGTTCGCCAGTCCAGATGCAATTTACTAATGATCATTTTTACTGTAAGCAATGTTGCCTAGCTAAAGAGTTGACACATACTTTCAGGGAGATAACCTAAGGTTAGATTCTCATGCGGAAGTGTTTGTTAACCCTTTGCCCATAGTCCACCTCCACGACTTTGGCTGACATTTTCAACATAGAAAAGGACAAGTTAGCACATTTTGTGATCACGAGGATTTGTATTAACCAGTGGGGTAAAGATGTCCCCTCCATGTCCTGTGCAACTGGAATAGTCTATGGCCATCTGTCTTTATAATGCCTAAAATACCCCCTTTATTCTGGGAATTCTAGGCATTTTATATCAAATGATATTACACCATAGTTTTCAGCAAATCAAATATACTACAATGAAATTTATTTAACCTTTTTAGAAAAAGTGTAGTTTTTCCCTATACACTAAGTGCAAATCAAGAGTTTTATCCAGTCTAATAGTACAGCTTAGGCCTTTACAATAACCAATGATTGCTTTAAAAATCTGCGTCGCTTCTGAAAATGTTTGCATTCCCATGAATTTTCACTCAATGTCTGCAGAGGACACTGCTCAGGCTCCAGTGCAGCCTTAAATTGACTCAAGCATTCTCGGTCCAAAGCTGTTGTCAGACTGTAGGATGCTGTTTAGGTGGCCTGGGGTTACCCTTTGCCACACATGGAGAGCTTTCTTTAACCTTGTATTGGTGACGCCAAACCATATTAAACTGCTGTCATTGTAGCTCTGCCTGGACCTGCTGGCCACCGCACAGCCCTTTGTCTGCTTGGGTGCTCTCAAACCTCTCTCCATGTAGATTCAAGTTTGAGTGGAATTGCAGTCAACTTGGCAGTTCCGCCTGCTTTATCAGGTGGCGGCCCATCACAAGCATGGGGTCTTCAGGTTCATTCTTTTGTCTTCGCAACCCCCCTCCAACCCTCCCAGCGAGACGTTAACCTATCCCGGTAGCTCAGCTGCAGTGGGTTTCGGCTCAGGTCCCCTTCATAAACAGTGAGCAGTGTCTCCTCTTGGTATGAATCTGGTTTTACTCCAGCCCGCTTCTGCCCTAATCTCTTGTCATATGCCGCAGAGTTTTCAACTTCAGAGAACAGGCAGATGGACTCTCCCTCTCAGACATTTAATGCCTTGTCAGCTTTCCTTCCCCACACCTCTATCTCACAGTCCATTGGTCAAACTGTATCGAGGGTCCGAAAGTCTAGTCCACTGCTCCACCACTCTGAAATGCCCGTGGGCATGGGTCTTCTTAGATTCAACTTATTCAGATTCACAAGACCACTGTGGGCCACATAGCATCCTGGCCTATTCAAGGTCATAGGGCAGGAACCGCACATGCTAGCAAGGCAGTGTAGCTATTCCTAGCAGTGGGAATCTTTACTGCAGTCCACTCAGCAGACAGCTCAGGTGCAGGAAGACAAGAGCTACACCAGGCAGTCACTCTGATTTAAAAACCTCATGCCCCCGACCCCCGCGAAAATATCTTTGGTGACAACTCCATAAGCATGGTTTCCAGGGTCCCCACAAGGGACTTGCGGGTTAGAAAAGGAACCTCAGGCCATGGTGACTCACAGTCCAGACAAAAGTTACAAACCAGGACTCATTTTTATTATAAGCAAAGTTGCCTAGTCACATAGTCTACACGTACCATCTTTCTGTTTTCAGGAAAACATAGTTAGGAAACTAATCAGAAGTCAGATTCTCATATAAAGGAGAAAAGATTATAATACATTACTCACAACCTAGAAATTAAAAGAATCGAATGGAAACCTCCTAAAATGAATGAAGGAGTTCAGCAAGGTGGCCAGATAGGGGGAAGAAGAGCCTTTTTATATACCAGCAATGATTAGAGAAGTAATGGGACAAATATTTCTCCTATAATAGGAACAGAAACCATACTGACTTAATATACATCATATACATAATATACCAAAACATATTCTAGCCCTACATAAAGAATAATTTAAAACTTGATTGAAAATTCCTGAATAAACGAACCATGTTGATTGGATGGAAAGAGTCAATACTGGAGAGATGTAAGTGTTCTTCAAATAAACTACAAATATTGCATAATCCCAACAAAAATCCCAGTAGAATTTTTCTAAGGAATTTGAAAAACTGATCCTAAAGTTTAGCTTGGAAGCATACAGGTGCAAGAAAATTTTGGAAGAAAAGACTTGAACTTATTTTGTAGATATCAAACCTACTAGAAAGTTATAGTGATCAAAAGTGCAGCTTTGGCTCAGAAATATGTTTACGTATCAGCAGAGCTGAATAATTATGTTCAGAAAAAAACACTTCAGTTTTCTTTTATGTTGACATAACGTCTATACATAAAACACATAAATCTTAAGTGCAGAGCAATGAATTTTTACATGTGTGTGCATCTGCTTAGCCACCACACAGATCAAGGTATAGATCATTTCTGGTACCCCAATAGGTTTGCTTGTGCTCTCTTCCAGTCATTATCACCCCCCCCATCAAAAGTAACCATGGGTTGGTTTTGCCTGTTTATGAACTTTATACAAATAGAATCATACAGATGTAACCTTTTGTGGTTGGCTTATTTTGATCAACATTGTATTTGTGATATTCATCCAAGTGTGTGCATTTAGCAGTAGTTGTTCTTTTTCCTTGTTGTAATATTCCATTCCATACAATAGTATTCTATTATATGAATATGACATAATATAGTTATCCATTCTAATGCTGATGGACATTGGAGTTGTTTTCAGTTTTTGGTCATTATGAATAAAACTGCTATGAACATTCTCATTCATGTCTTTTGGTGGACATAAGCACTCATTTACGTTGGGTATATACCCAGAAATGGCACTGCTAGGTCGTAGGATGAACATGTAAGTATAGCTGTAGCAAATACAGTGGGGGTTGAGAGTCTTGGTTTGTAGTGGTATCTCAATTTTGGTTTTACTTTGCATGTCCTTGATGACTAATGATACTGAATGACTTCTCATCATGCCTTGCCCTTTGGCGATCCTCTTTTGTAAAGGTCACTGCAAGCCTTCCGCCCCTCCTCTCCTCTAAAAAATTGATTCAGATGTTTTCTTATCAATTTATAGGAGTCCTTTGTCAGACACATTTCGCAAATATCTTCTCCTGGCCTGTCATTTACCTTTTACTTTCTTAACGGTGTGTTGATGAATACAAGTTCTACTAATTTAATTAATGTATAAGTTAATCCTATTTAATTTATAAATTAAATTGAATTAATTTGTTAACCTTTTATAGCTACTGTTATTTGTGTCTCATTTAAGAAATCTTTGCCTGCCCTTACAATTAACATTGTCTTATGTTTTCTTTAATAGTATTATTGTCTCATTTTCCACATTCAGGTCCATGAAGGTTTTGAAATTAATTTTTGTGTATTGTGTGAGACAGGGGTCAAGGTTCATGCTTTTTCGTATGACTATCCAATTGACCCAGCCTCATTTATTGGAAAGACCATCCATTCCCCCACTGAATTGTACTGGAGGTTCTAGCTAGTACAATTAAGGTAAGAAAAAGAAATAAACTGTCCAGATCGAAAAGGAAGAAGAAAATGGTCTTTATTCACTGATGACATGATTGTCTATGAACAAAATGTTATAGATTGTATAAAAAGCTACTCAAACTAATGAGCGAGTTTAGCAAGTTTTCAGGATGTAAGATCAATATACAAAAATCAATTGTATTTCTATATATTAGCAATAAACCATTAAAAATTTATGAGTAATACTATTTGCAATAGCATAAAAAGTATGAAATAATTAGAGTTAAATCTGACAAAAGATGTGCAAGGCCTGTACACTGAAACTGAAAACTACAAAACACTTCTGAGAGAAATTACATAATACATAAGTAAATGCAGATACATACCATTTTCACAGATCAGAAGACTCAATATTTTTAAGGTGTCAATTTTCCCTAGGTTTAACTATAGATTCATTGCAATCTCAATCAAAATCTGTGCAATTTATTTGTTAAAACTGGCAAACTGATTCTAAAATTCACTTTGAAATGCAAAGGGTATAGGATAGCCAAGCCAACTTTGAGAAAAAAGAACAAAATTGAAAGATTTAAATGACCTGATTTCAAGACTTATTATAAAGCTATGGCAATCAAGACCATGTGATATCAATGCTAATACAGATAAATAAATCAATGAACAGAATAGAGATTCCATAAATAAACTCACATTTATATGATCAATTGATTTTCAAAAACGTAGCAAGGCACTTTGGTAGAGAAAAACTAGTCTTTTCAACAAATGGTTGAAACAAGTGGGTATCTACATGCAAAGAAATTAACTTCTACCCATATCTCACACTATATATGAAAATTAATACAGCATAGACCGCAGACATAAATTTAAAATTTAGAACTATAAAACTTCTTGAGAAAAAGTGGACAGAATCTTTGGGGCCTTGGGTTAGGAAAAAATTTCTTAGATATGGAACCAACAGCACAATCCATAAATAAAAATTAATAAATTAAACTTTATCAAAATTTAAAAAGTTTGCTTTTGAAGTATTTAAAAAGTCTGCTTCTGAAACAACTTTTAAGCCACAGACTGGAAGAAAATATTGAGTCACATAACTGGAAAGACATATCCCGATAATGTAAAGAACTTTCAAAACTGAATAGTAAGCAAATGAAGAACCATGTTGACAGCTTTGTTTGTAAAAAAAAAAAAAAAAAAACAGAAACTGGAAACAAGCTAAAAGTCCAACAATGAGTGAATGGATAAACAAACCGTGGTATATCCATGTAATGGACTACTACTCAGTGATAAAAAGGAAATGAATTATTGATACACTCAGCAACACTGCTGAATCTCAAAATAATTAAGCCCGACTCTCCTCCTCCCAAAAAAGCACACAGTAAACATTCATAATAAAACTCTATAAAATGCAAACTAATCTATAGTGACGGAAAGAAGATCTATGGTTATCTGAGGAGTGGTCATGGCAGTCTGTGACTGGGAGGAGGAATTGCAAGTAGGCAGAAGGAAACTTTTGGGGATGGTGGCTACGTTCACTCTTGATTGTGGTGACGGTTTCAGGGGCATATACATACATACATAAAAATCAAATTGTACACTTTAAATATGTACAGGCTTTTTGTAAGTCACCTCAATAAAGCCATTTAAGACAAAAGGTATGGAGGAACACAGAGGGCACATACAGCGTTTTAAATGGCCCAGGATTTGCCATGAGACAAAGCTGGACTGACAAGTCACTTAGACTCCTCTGTAGAGATAATACCGCCCTCGCAGGGCTTAAGGAACAGCGAAAACTCAGGTAAAGCCCACGGCACTTGGTTAGGCACTCAACTTGGGCGCGCCACGCGAGGTGGAAGGGCAGCGGCAGGCAGCCTGCTATCAACTTCAAGCTGGAGCGCATTTTGGGTCTGTGACTTGAAGCAAGTTCTTTCACTTCTTGGTTTCACTGTCTCAGCTGCAGAGGTGATTAAACCACACGATACACCTAACCAGCCAGGCGCCAGGGACACAGACGAGGAGGCGTCACGGCGTTCTCCTAAGGAGCAGGTGGAGGTAGGCTGACCGCGCGGGGGAGACTCTGGCTGGTTGCTGGCACCCGACGCAGGCTGGCGGAGGGGCGGCAGGAGTGACCAGAGTTGGGCGCTGTGACGGCTGGAAAGCTCAGAGGATCAGAACAGGAGGGGCGGCAAACACCCGGTAGACCCACATCAGCACCGACCACCACGGGGGCACCACCTCCCACCCTGCCCCGCGCCCTTGGGCGCAGGCGCAGTGAGGTGGGCGGGGGAAGAGCCCAGGCCCCTAGCCATGCCCCTTCCTAAGCCACGCCCCTCTCCCCGCCTCCTGATCGGGGCCAACCGGGGGAGGCGAAGCGGCCAGGCTGCGAGCTGCTGTGCAGCGGCAGGTGAGTGCGGCGAGGCGGTCGCAGGGGCCCCAGGTTATTTGCACCGGCTTGTTTGCAGGAAGGGAAAGCGGGGAGTTGCTGGTGCTGAGTGGGATGGGGTCCCTCCGCTCACTTAGGACCGAGCCCCCAATTCCCGTCGGGAGTGGGACAACGACGCAGGAGGTGCTTCCTGCATCCTTGCGCCAGCGTCACGGGCACTTGCAAAACCAATGCAGCCCCTGGGTGGTTTGCTTCTTCCCGGGTGGAGAGTTTTCCGTTTAAATACAGTTGTTGCTTCCCGAGCTTGTGAAAGATTACCTATTTTAAAGTTAAAACAAAGTCCCCAGTCCCATCTAGAAATGACTTCTTAGGGGCACCTCCATTAGATTGCCACAGTAAAGGTATGTTCTTGTATTTTTTCTTGAAGCAAAACAAAATAAAATACATTCTTATCAATGTATTGCTCTACTACTCAGTTTCATTTCTGAAGACCCCTGTAAAATGTAATATATGAATGCCAATATAGTGTGCGAGCACATGAGGGAACAGGCACAGAGAAGCAAAGTCGCCTCCCAAAGATTTTACACCTATTATGGGCAGTCAAGGTCGGAAACTCAACATTCCAGTTTCAGAACTCTGCGCTTCTCGCCTGTTCAATATTGCCTCCAGGCTAGGTTCTTGTCAAACTGTGGTTAGACATTTATTTACTTCAATTCCTTTTTTTTTTCATAAAGAATAAAATGGGTGGATCCTGGATACTAATTTGCCTCACTAATAGATGAGGCAAAAGTCACCCAGGGTCACCTGATGTGTTCCATTCATATCTGAATTTAAAAGACATATGTTAGGAAATTATTTTACTTGCCATCACGTTATGAAAAACTTACTTACTATTGAAAACACTCATCTATCTCATTTTTGTCTTAAAGTAGTCAAATCTGTGTGTGAGAATACTTGCAGTTTTATAGTAGCTTTTGTCCATTCCTTAGAATTACAGTGGCTCCCTTAAAGAGGAGACCCGTCTTCACTGCGAGCTGGCCCACAGTCCTCTCCAGGGCTGCACGGTGGCTGCCAGCCAGCTAAGTAGACTCATAAGTGGCCGTGACTGTCAGACTCTCTTGATGCTCGGCAGGCTGCTGAGATTTATTTCCCCACCATAGCAATATCGAGCACTATAGGAACAAGAATAAAAGCTCTCCATAGATGACACACCAAAACACAAACTTTGCTTACAAAATAGTACTACAGCTTTTCTTCTGTGTAGGCAAAGCCTTTTAGGTGGACTTGAGAGGTTCTCTCTGTGTTTAATTTCAGTGGGGTGTGTTTCACATGTTGTCAGGAACAGATGCACAGTTTTATGGATGAGTTGTCTCTTTCCTTCCTGTCTAGCGGTTTTATGGTTTGATAGTTGCCATCACGTGTTGTCCTCTGCCTCCAGCCCAGAACCAGATCTTATGATATTTTGATGCTCTGTTCTGTGATCATATTTGGGATTCTCAGACCCAGTTTAGTTCAGATTCTGTGTTCTTCACTCCCCAAGCCCACGGCTTCCTGTGAGGTCAGGGCACCTAGCCCCAGTTGGCAGCTGTCTTTTTCAGCTTCTTTTTAAGAAGAAGGGCCTCGAGCCTCAAGTGTGGCTTGAGACTATTGTCTTGCAGAGAGCAAGACTCCTTTACCCCATAGGAATTGAGTTATGGCTGCCAGTGCTGGTCTCCATGCCTAGGTCCCAGTAGCCGTGGGGCTGCCCTCCTGCCACCACTGCGTACATGTGTACCTTGTGCACTGAGACCATTTTTTAATTCTTGAGCCCAACTGTGGCTTATTGGCTTTTCTCTTTTTATATTTTATCATTCATTGTCAGCTCCCAGAGGACAGGAACTGTTACTTTTGTTCATCAGTGTAACTCTAGCATGCAGAGTGGAACCTGACACATAGTAGCTATCCAGTAAATATTCATTGGATAAATAAATATTCTTTGCAGTTTTGTAGGACACGAATTCAGACAGAAGACAGTGAGGAATATTCATTTATGCTCCATGATGTCTGAGACCTCAGCTGGGGCAGGCTGGGCATCTCTCTCTATCGTGTGGTCTCAGGACCTCCCTACGTGTGTCTCCAGCATGGCGGCCTTAGGACAGTTAGAACTTTTACATGGCGGCTGAGTGCTCCAAGAGCAACTGTTTCAAGACACAAGAAATGGAAGCTGCTTGTCTCTTAAGGGCTGGGGCTGGAAGCTGGCACAGCATCACGCTTGAAGTATGCTGTTGGTCAAAGCAGTTATAGAACCTGCCCAAATTTAAAGGGAGGCGACATAGACCCCACCTCTAATGGGAGGAGTGTCAATTTATGGCCATCTTTAATCTGCCACCTTGAATATTAGAAAAACATCTGTGTTAGAAGGCATCTCAGAGGTAATGTCTTCTCACCTGCCATGCTCTGGACATTTCTTTTATAAATAGCAGCCCCAACAAAGGCAGTTCAATTTTTGCTGAGAGATTTTCAATGACATGAAAGTAAGCCTTTGCTGGGATGTTAGACCAGCCTCTGACGTTAACTTTAAGATAAAGTGAGTCATAAAAATGGAGAGTTGATTTGATCACTGGGAGTCCTCATTTTTAAGCTAATCTTTTTGAAATTTGTAATACAAAACTCCAAGTAAAGCAACAGTTATAGTGCTACCCAAGGAAAGTGGGAATCTCTGGGGTGCTGAAATCTGAACCATGCAGGATGTTAATGAGTCGGGCGTAAGTCCTCTAAGTTGCATTTAAAGTGGAGAAAACCAGTTGAGAGGCAACGGCCGTAATTAAAGAGGGGTGCTACAGTCCTGACGTTAGAACAAGGCAGCCAGTCAGCTCGATGGATGCTGTTGAGGCTAAATGGGAAGGACTTTTGTGTCACATCTGGTGTGGCTTATGAGGGGTGGGGAGAACTGGTGCCTCCAGGGTTTGAGTCTTGGTGGCTGGAGTTGGAATCCTTTCACTGAGGCATTAAAGGAGGAGGATGAGCATTTGTCACTGAACTGAGATGATTATGAAATCCAGGCTATATGCTTGAACCTGACACATAAATACATAGTTCATCAGACAGAATATGAGACTGCCAGGTCTCTACTTGGGGACCAGACTACTTCGGACATGAAATCCGTTGGGCATGCTCACAGACTAGACTAGGTAGCTGTTGCCATGTTGTTCTGCCAGGAGTTTAGATAGTCTTTCACAGGTAGTGTAAATCTATTGAAGAATTTTTTAGTGAGAGAATGACATAATAAATTAGGAATTTTAGGAAGATCAATTTATTGGCATTGTAGGGAGTCAATTAGGAAAGGGTAAGTCCAGCTATAAGTCTATTTCCTTAGTCCAGGGGTGTGAACTAAGCCCAGGTCATTAGTAATGGAAATGAGGTGACAGAATTGAGAGTTCTCTAGGAGAAGGATTCCAAAGGGTTTGGCGATAGAGGGAGAGACAGTGGCAGGAAGAGGGAGAGAGAAGTCTAGGATGAATTGGGCTTGAAGAATACTAAATAGGTGATGATGTGTTAACTAAGATAAATGGTAAGAGGAAGAGGTTTGGAAGGAAAAATGATGAGTTTTATTCCTTATCCTAATCAGAGTATAATTTGCATATAGTGAAATGCATGGATCTTAAGTGTACAATTCAATCAATTTTGGCAAATGCATATACCCTTGTAACTCACAGTCCTATCAAAATATAGAGCATGTCCATCAGCCCCAGAGAGTTCCCCTGTACCCCTTCCCAGTCAGTTCCCCCTCCAAAAGCAACCATTACTCTGATTTCTATCCCTATAGATTACTTTTGTCTGTTAGAATTTCTGAATGGAAGTATGTACTAATGGCAGCGTGTACTAGTCTGTGTCCGGCTTTCCTCATTCAGCGTAATACTGCTGAGATTAATCTATATTGTTGTGTGTATTAATAATTCAATCCATTTCATTGCAAAGTAGTTTTCTGTTATATGACCATACCACAGTTTATCTCTTCTATTGATGGACGCCTGAGCTGTTTTCAATTTTGGCACTATTGTGAATGAAACTCCTACAAGCATTCTTGTACAAGGCTTTTTGTGGACGTAAATTTTTGTTGCTCTTGGACGTATACCTAGGAGTGGAATTGCTGGGTTTCAGTTAAGAAACTGCCTAACAGTTTTTTAAAGTGATTGTACCATTTTACACACCAAAATATGAGAGTTCCAGTTGTTTCTCATCTTCACCAACACTTGGTGTTGTCGGTCTTTTTCATTTTAACCATCCTAATGGGTGTGTGGAAGTATCTCATGGGGTTAATTTGCATTTTACTGATGACTCATGATGTTGAGAACTTTTTCATGTGTTCACTGGCCATTTCTTCTTTGTTCACTGTCTACTCAAGTTTTTTGTCCTTTTAAAAAAGTTGGATTTTCTGTTTATTATTGAGTTGTAGAAGTTCTTTATATATTCTTGACACAAGTCTTTTGTCAGATACATGTGTTGAGAATATTTTCCCTAATCTGTAGCTTGCCTATTGATTTTCTTGATGAGTAAGTGTTGAACCCTGGAACCTAAGAAAGAGCTTGCAAATGGATCAACTCTCCCTTATTCAACTTATGTTCCAGTCCTCTTGATCAAGCACCCTAGACTCCAGTCTCACACACGCTATCCTGACTTATGCTGGTCCATGCTGGGTAGGTTTTGTAGCTCCTTGGGGCACAGTCCCTTTGCTCCCTTGTGAGCCTCAATGTGTCAGCAGCTGGGTTATGTTGTGACTTAATCCTAATTTTGAGATTAAATCACAGTCATAGGGATTAAAGTCCTGGTGGCCAGGAAGGGCAGATCCTGAATATCCACACCCCACTGAGATGGAGGTGGGTGGGTGAACATTGTCTTGTGGGGAAGCAGCATCTGTATCATCTCCAAGCAAGTGGGAGACAGGAGGTTAGTGCATAATGGAAAGGAGTGGGCTACGTCTGGAGGCTCAGAGGGTTCAGGGGAATCTGGAGATTCAGGATCTTCAGGGACATCAATCTAGATAACTCCATCCATCTTTTTCCCAACCGGGCCCTGACCTTGGTACAGCAGACCTACATTTGTTGGGAATTTATCCATCTTTGGAGTTTGGCTGTTCTGACCATTAAGTCTTGGGCCTGGTACCCAGTTTCTATGTCTTCACACGAGGAGATGAGAGCCTGTTTGTATACTGCCAAGGTGGCTATGGTGGTTTTAAGGTATGTCCACAAGTTCTTTGATATTCTTCCCTTCAAATGGTGGAGGCTAATTCCTCTCTCCTTGAGAGTGGGCAAAACTTGAATACTCACTCCTAACAAATAGAAGAAAGTGAAAGTGATGTTGTACATTTCAGAAACTGAGTCAGAAAAGGCACTGAGGTGTCTTCCTTGCTTTCTCTTGGATTTCTTGCTCAGGAGGATGTCAGCTGACATGTCATGAGGAAACTCAGGCAACAGATGGAGAAATCCTTGAGGTGAAGAATGGAGGCCTCGTGCCAACAGCCACATGAGTGATTTTAGAAGCAGATCCTTCAGCCTCAATCAAGTCTTCAGATGACTGTAGCCTCAGCTGATATCTTTTATTGTTGTTGTGTGTGTTGATTGTGGAGTGTTGGTTAGAAGTAAGCTCGTTTTACTAATAGAGGCAATTCTCATTTTAAAGAACATTTTTTTGATGCACAGATAAAAGGAGGGCATGTTGGGAGAATAAAAAAATAGTAGATTAAAGATAGACTTTGAAATACTGGACACCAGAGATGTTCTATAATGATAAACTCAAAGATGATGGTACATTGTACAATAAGACAGGGGTCAGCAAACCATGGCCTTTGTGTTGACAACCTGTTTTTGTTTTAAATAAACTCCAGATGTTACAATATTATTACGGTGGTAGAGTTTTATTTTATAACTTTTTTGAGATATATGTCACATACCATACGATTCACCCACTTAAAGTACACAGTGCAGTAGTTTTTAGTATATTTACAGTTTTACAACCATCACTACAGTCTAATTTTAGAACATTTTCAACACGGCAAAATGAAACCCCGAGCACATTAGCATCTCTCCCCATTCCTGCTCCATCTCTTGACCCGGCCCCAAGCAACCACTGTTCTGTCTCTAAGGATTTACTATTCTAGACCTCTGCTCATTGAGTTCTGCAGATCTTCCAAGTGTTGACACGTTTCATTATACGAAAACAAAACAAAACAAAATACCATACAGTGCTTAACACTACCCCCGACCTATCAGAAAAGTCTTACATAGTTGAAAGCTGTCAAGCTCTTTGTATCAAGTGTAAGTTTTCCATAATTTTGGCTGAGAGCTTGAATTTTGTCATTGTCAACAAATACCGTCAGTTGTTTTCCTTGAAGTGATAGGCTCTTGGAGGTAATGTTTGAGAAAATGTGTGCCAAATACCCAAAACTGAATAACCTCAGTTTGTCAGTCGTTCTTCTAAGTAAAAATGACGTTCTATCAAGCTGAGGTCAGCTCAGATTGTCACACAAGTGCTTCTCCTCAAGACAGCCATTGTCCTTCAGTGCGTAACAGAAGTGCTTCCCGCCTACTTCCCATTTCATCACATACTAGGTATTATATCAAAATATTAAAAAGAGGTATATTCAAGGTCAAGATTTAATAAAGTTAATAACATATGGGCCGGCCCCGTGGCATAGCGGTTAAGTGCGCGTGCTCCACTGCTGGCGGCCCGGCTTCGGATCCCGGGCGCGCACTGAGGCACTGCTTCTCCAGCCATGCTGAGGCCGTGTCCCACATACAGCAACTAGAAGGATGTGCAACTATGACATACAACTAGCTACCGGGGCTTTTGGGGGAAAAATAAATAAATAAATAAATAAAATTAAAATATAATAATATTTACTGCTCCATCAAGAACGTTCTTTAGGGGCCAGCCCCAGGAGCAAGCAGTTAAGTGCCTGCGCTCCACTGCGGCAGCCCGGGGTTCGCCAATTTGGATCCTGGCATGCACCGATGCACTGCTTGTCCAGCCATGCTGTGGCAGCATCCCATATGAAGTAGAGGAAGATGGGCACGGATGTTAGCCCAGGTCTGATCTTTCTCACAAAAAAAGAAGAATGTTCTTTAGTAAAACTGGCTTTTTTTTTTCCAGCGTGAGATCATGCCTGTGAAGACTATGATGACTCTAATATAGTTTGGTGCCACCCCCTTGATTTGTGCTGAGGCGTAATCTCTCTTCAGTCATATCTGCTCCCCTCCACCTGGGGGCAGATGACCTCTGTCCCAGCTTCCATTGGGACAGATAAGTTTTGCCTGTTTCTGAACTTCATATAAATGGAATCATAGAGCATATACTTTTTCGTGCCTGGCTTCTTTCACACAGCATTATGTTTGTGAGATTCATAAGTGTGTATGGCTACAGTTTATTCTCATTGCTATTTATATTTTCCTTGTAGAAATATTTGTCCCTTCTGTTGTAGATACATATTTGGGTTATGCCCATGTTTTTGTTTTTGACTCGTGTGAGTAGTGCTGCTCTGAGTACTGTACCTGTCTTTGATGAGCATATGTGCATGTTTCTCTTGGTATTTACCTAGGAGTAGAATTGCTAGGTTGTAAAGTATGTGTATTTCAGCTTAGCAACTGCTGCTGGTTGGTTTTCTATGATGTTATGTTTTGAAATCATGAAATTAGATTGGACAAACAACTGTGATTTATATATAACAAAATAAAAGATGGGAAAATGTGTACTAGATTGGAGAGGCTGTTTGGGGCCACACTCTTCGGAGCTTGAATGCCATGTGAAGGCAGAGTGGGCCGGGTGGTACAGTGAAGACGGGGCTAGGTTGAATCCACTCCTTACATTCTGTGTTACCTTGGCCAAGTTACTTAACCTTCTTCAACATTAGTTTCCTCATCAGTAAAACGGGGATAGTACCCACCTAAAAGTGTTGTTTAGAAGATGAAATAAATAATGTATGAAAACTGCTCAGAAGAGGGCCTAGTACCTAAGACATCACCCAAATATTAGTTTCTTTCCTCCCAAAGGATTTTATTTGCAAATATTAGGAGATATTAATAATATTTGAGCAGGAAGATACATCATTAACTGTTATATCCTTTAAAGTGTTTAATAAACTAAAGGTAAGTCTGAGACTGAAGTGTTGGTGTTGCAATCCCCTAATTTTCTGCTGGCGGGTATATTTTATGCCTGGCACAGAATGGGAGTGAGTGCATTTTGAGCTTCATTCTCAAGATATTGTTCTACGGAATGCACAGACCTGCTCATAAATCTACAGGGCTTTGAAGAGTAGAAATAACTTAGTGTCATCACATAGCAAAAGCATCTCAGCATTCTTCTTTCTGTAGCATCTGCCCCAGAGGATGAAGCCCTAAAAGAGAGACCAAGGATGCAAATAATTGGTCTTTGTCTCAGCTGTAAAGAGATGACCATTGCTGTCATAGCCAAAGAAAGGCAAGGCCAAAGGAGCTGAAGTCCCAATGTCTTAGGACCTAATAGCATGAGCAGTGACGTCAGATATAAGGAGAAGGTAAGGAACAGCATCAGATGAACCTGACTGGAACAAAGGGAGGTGGCCTGGAGATGCTGGTGTTTTGTCTGGATGTAGGGGAGGAGGGAGCAGAGTGGAGGGCAACTCCTGCTTTCCCAGTGGACACAGGCTGAGTAAAGACTTGTCTTCTTTAGTCTCATCATAAATGTGTCAGCCTGTGATTTAGTTATCTGTGGTCTCTTCCAATTAAACAAGATACGTGCAGCCATGACCATCCTGGAGATGCTCATCCAGAAACTGTTGTTGGAGGATAACTGTTCACAGAGCATATGTAAAAAAAAAATGAGAGCTCCCTATAGGGAGGCTGAGTGGATTAGTGGCATCTTCCTCTCATCCTTCAGTCGCACACCATGCCAGAATAACCTTCCTAAAGTACCACATTGATCATGGGAAGCCTTACATCGAATGCTTAAGTGGCTCTCATTGCCTATAAAATCAGTCAGACTTCTCACCCTGGCATTCATGGTCCTTGCTGAGCTGACCTCATTCTGTTGTGAGCCTTCTTTCTGATGACTCAGTAAAACATAATTTCTTCTTTAGGAAAACTAGTTTACTTGAGTTTTTATGACTTTTTAATTCTTTGTGCTTTTATAAATCCTACTGATTCTTCAGGGGCCAATTCAAATTTATTATCTGTCTTTTTCTAGAAAAAAATTGGAATCAAGCGGTATGATTTATTTCTAAAAATTTCATAACATACTTTAAAACATGAAATGCTCAACATGTTTAAAAACACTTTACCACTCAGTTTACCTTAACAAAGATATAGCAAACATTTTGAGAAATATACTTTCAACAGGAAAGTCCAATTGTAGCTTTATGCTTTTGTAGACCACTCCCAATAACGTGGCTTAAAAAATATAACCGTAAGATTCTCTCAAGAAAATGTCTTTCATTTCTATAAAAGTCATTCTTTACAGTGTCTCAATGTTTGTTTCCTACTAAGCTTCTCAATGTTCTTTAGGCTTAACAATATATTAGAATCAAGCTCCTATGATTTAGCTTTTAATCCTACAATCCGGAAAGCTCTGTCTCAAGGTCATCAATGACCTCTTAAATCACCAAATAACATTATTCCCATTTTATAAGTGCGAATACTGGGTTTTAAATAAGTCAAGCTCATGCCCAATATTGTTTAGCTAGTAAGAGGCAGAGCCTAGATATGACTGACTCCTGCTGTCTGATTCTAAAATCCATAAGCAAAACCTCTAGGTATACAGCCAAACATAACACTCTGTATTCTTGCAACAGAATAAATGCATTTGCTTTTTCCTTAATGTCTGTAACACGGTTCTTAACTATTCCCATACATTGGTTTCTCCCTTTCTGTAAATGAGAGTGTTCTTCAAAGTACCTTCCTTCCTGCTCTTCTCTATACGCTCCCTACACTCCCAGTGCTTGAATTCTTCAAAGTACCTTCCTTCTCTGCTCTTCTCTATACGCTCCCTACACTCCCAGTGCTTGAATTCATTTAACAAGCATTTATTTTATTGAGTCCATACAATTCCAGACCCCATGGAAAAACAATGAAAAAAAACCAGTCTCTGGCCTTGAAGGATTTACAGACTACTAGGGGAGAAAGCCCTATAAGCAAGTCCAATACTATTTTCAAAAAAAATAAGTTTGAGTCTGCACAAACACAGAAGTCTTTTTATGTCACACAGCATGGGTTTTCAAGCCTTTTCTGAGGAGGACTACAGTTTTTTAAGAAATAGCGTTTAAAATTTCCAAAAGAGCACGCAAGACCTAGAACTTCCCTGATCATTTGTCCCCTTCCCACTACAAGCCATGTTTTTTCTAAGACTCTTAAGAACATCGTTTGAAAACCACTATATTCTAACATCTTAATAGTTTTGCTTTTCATGCCTAGGTCTTTAATCTACCTGGAATGGATTTTTGTGTATGGAGTAAAGTAGGGTTCCAATTTGAATTTTTTCCATACTGATATCTAATAGTCCCAGGACCACTTATAGAAACGCCCCTCCTTTGCCTGCTGCTCTGTAAGAGCACTTCTGTTAAAATAAATCAAGTTTCTGGATACACGTGGAACTGGATTTGGGTTCTCTACTGTTTTCCACTGGTCTAACACTGTGCTAATACCAAAGTGCCTTAGTTACTATAGCTTTATATAGAATAAATCAGGATATCTCATAGATCAAGTCTTCTCACCTTGACCTGCTGCTTCAAAAATATCTTGGCTATTCTTAGTCCTTTGTATTTCCATATGTATTTTAGAAATCACACGTAATTTTGAGCTCTGTAATTTCCTGGCAAACTGGTAAAATACCCACAAAACTAATCTAGATCAGTGCTTCTCAACTGGGACAATTTTAACACCCACACCTCCCACCCCAGGGACATTCAGCAACGTCCGGAAACATTTTTGGTTGTCACAAAGTGGGGGGTAGGTACTGCTGGCCTCTAGTGAGTTGATGCCTGGGAGATGCTGCTAAACATCCCACAGTGCACAGGACAGCTGCCAGAACAAAGAATTATCCCATTCAAATTTTAATAGTGTCACTTTTGAGAAACCCTGTCCCAAATAAATCAAGGGGCAAATTTGCATGGGCCCATTAAAGGGCAGGGAACGTCTACCAAAAACAATAATTTAATTTTAGAAAAATTGAACTGCCATGTGCCAAATGAGATTTACCCCAATTCATTAAAAATAAATCATATTATTTGCATAGAACAAAAGTTTTATCTTCCTGTTCTCTATAGCAGGGAAATTTGCAGGAAGCTTATTGGAGGGGTTAAGTTTTTAAAATACAAAGTTATAAAGAAACAAGACATAGCCAGAAGATATTAAAAAAAAAAAAACTCATAGATATCAGTAAGAAACAACCCAATAGAAATATGGGCAATCTGAATAGGCAATTCACTAAAAGGAATATTCAAATGACCAATAAACATATATGAAGATTCTCACCCTCACTAGTCACCAGAGAAATACCAATTCAAACTCACGAGAAGACCATCCATGCACCAGAATGGCTAAAATTTTAGAAAACTGGACATATCAAGTGTTAACAAGAATGCCGAATAACGTAATTCTCATATACTACTGGATGTAGTGAAGAGGTTGCATAAACTGGTTCAACCACTTTGGAAAATGTTGGCAGTCTCTACTACAGCTGAACATATCCATACACTATGACCAGCAATGTCATTGCTAGTGATATATCCAACAGAAAATACTTACCTACTTGCAAAAGAATGAACAAGAATGTTAATAAAAGCATTAAAAGCCTAAAGGAGAAACCATCCAAATGTCTAATAACTGCAGAATGGATTAATAAACTGTGATATGTTCATAGAAGGAAATAATATACCACAACAAGAACTACTACTATATGCAACAACACAAATGAATCCCCAAAATACAGTGTTAAGCAAAAGTACGCAGACTCAAGAGTACAGATATCACTCCATTTCTATAAAGAGGCAAAACTCATCAATGGTGATAGAAGGGAGGCTTGACAATACCTGTGGAGAGAAAGGATAGTGACTAGAAAAGAGCATGAGAAGGGGCTGTAGGGTGTTGGGAATGTCTTATTTTTATCTAGGTGGTAGATACACGAGTGTGTTTATTTTGTGAAAATTCGTCAAGCTGTACACTTAGGATTTGTATGCTTTTCTGTATTTAGCTAATATCTTACTAAAGAATTTGCTTAAAATTATAAAGAATACAACCCTGATTTATCGCATCTGATGCTTCAAGAGACTATTCTAAACAGCCCAAACTCACAATGATGCTAAAATGCAAGTTGTGTATATATTGACAACTGATTTTTTACCAAGGCACAAAGACAATTCAGTGGATAAAGGATAGCCTTTTCAATAAATGGTGCTGAACAATGAGATATCCATAAGCAAAATAAATGAACTTGGATCCATACCTCACACCATATACCAAAAATAACTCGAAATGGATTTTAAACTTAACGGTAAAACCTAAAAATATATTTGATAGAAAAACACTTGTATTAAAAATATATAAAGAACTCTCAAAACTTAACAATAAGAAAAAAAAAATAGGCAAAAATTCTAACAGACATTTTATCAGAGAAGACATACAGATGGCTAATAAGCACACGAAAAGAGCTCAACATCATAAGTTATCAGGGAAACGTTGATTAAAACCACTATGAGATACAACACTACATGCCTATTAGAATGGCTGACAAGACTGATCATACCAAGTGTAAGCAAAGATGTAGAGAAATGGGAACTCTCGGACACTGCTGGTGGGAATGTAAAATGGTATAATGTATAAACACTTTGGGAAACAGTTTGGAAGTTCCTTAAGGAGTTAAACATAAGTGATCCACTCACTCCACTCTTACGTATTTGCCCATAAAAAGGAAAGCACATGTCCATAACAAAGACTTACATACAAATGTTCATAGCAGCTTCATTTGTAATAGCCCAAAACTAGAAACAACTCACATATACATCAACACCTGACTGGATAAACAATTTGTAGTATATCCACAGAACAGAACATTACTCAGCAACACAAAGGAACAAGCTATTGATACACAAAACATGCGTGAATTTCAAAAGAATTATGTTAAGTGACAGAAGCTAGACAAAATCAGTGTACAAATTGTCTGATTCCATTTATATAAACTCTCGAAAATGCAAACTAATCTATAGTGATAGAAAGCAAATCAGTGGTTCTTTGGGGAGAGTAAGTCACAGAGGGGTGGGAAGGAGGGATAACAAAGGTGCATGAGAAAACTTTGGAAGGTAATGGATATGTTCACTATCTTGACACTGACTGAAAGTTTCATGGAGGTACACCTTATGGTGGAAGTCATAACTTATCAAAGCATACCATTTAAATAAATGCAGTTTGTTTTCTCAAGTATATTTCAATAAAGCTTTTCTAAAAATAATACAGGTTGTATATAAATATTGTAAACCAGAGTTCTTATAATTAGCTCAAAATCAACTGCATTCATTCACACAACAAATATTTATCTAGCACCTACTATATGCCAAGCACTCTGCTAGGTTCCAGGGTTACAATGGTAAGCAAACTGTCATGGTTCCTGACCTCATGGAGAACACAGTCTGCTAGGGGAAGCAGAGATTAATAAAAGATGCACACAGACACATGGATAATAAAAACTTCACAGACAAGTGCTGTCAAGGAGACAAACACAGTGAGATGACACAAAATAACAGGGAAACCAAATCTGATCTAACGGAAAGGTCAGTATGGCTCCCCCAAGGAAGCGACATTTAAGCAACACGTAATGGAAGAGGAGGATAACAAGTTGAAGATGTAACTTTCCTCAGAAGAGACACTAACACAAGCAAAGGCTCTGAGGCAGAAGAAAGCATGACCCTTTGAAGGAATGGAAAGAAAGTCAAAAGGGCTAAGGGTCAAAACAGTGTAGACAACACTATTGGTCACCTCTCCAGAAACTATTCAATCTCCTCTTCCTCACTCCTAACAGAATCACACCTGGGTTCCAGCAGCCACCCTCCTCCACACATAGTCATGTGCTTTAGAGGAAGATGACTCCATTCTTGATTTTAGGAAGTGGATACTGTTGAGACTTAAGTCAGTCATGGCCACCTCTTTTCTCCCTGCCAGTGATTAGTTAAAGAATGGCATGAGTGAAAGCAGGAAAAGAAGTTATTGCATGCGCTAAACAAGAGATGGTAGTTTGGACCAGGGGGTTGTCAATCGAGATAGAGGTTTGCACGGAGAAATAAGGTAAAGCAACGTCTACAGGATGTCTCCTAGGTTTCTGGCTTAGGCAAATAACGATCAATCTTTTCCATATAGTCAAAGCCAGAGAAATATTTTTTTAAAAATGAATAGTCTTATGTTATTCTTAATATATTTCTCTTAAATAAACCTAATTAGAACTAGTCAAGGATCATACCTAAAACATATCTCATCCTCATGCAGGATACTGGCTTCAGAAGTTCATGCAAACTTATCAAGAATGAATGAGGCTAACTAGATTTTGTCTTACAATACAAATCAATGTTTTCTAAAGTTCTAACCTATAATTAACAATCCTGCCTACAAATAACATCAATTTCTGAATATCATTTATTTTGCCTTGCCTGCTTCAAAAAATGATTTAAGCTAGCAAAATGTCCAAATCAATTAAAAGCCAAGAATAAAGTAGTCCAAGGATTTCTGACCACTCTTGTGTTATCTAAAAATAATTCCAGAGAAATTAGATGGAGGTACCTAACCAATTATGCTCATCAAATTTATCAAATTAGGTCTCATAACAACAGTAATGTAGGTTCCTATTACACATACCTACAGACCCAGGCAAAAATATAACCTACTTTGACAAGTTGATGAAATGCCATTTCTTTCAGAAGGTGGTGTACTTGGACTGCTGAAATGACGTGAAGTTCCTCGGTCCTCGCCATCGTTTGTAAAATTCTTTGAATGGCACGTACAACGACGTGACAATGGTACTTCAGCTTTTTCACTTAAGCTTTCATCCACTGGCTTCCCTAAATGTGAAAGAACCTCTATTTATAATATTTCTAATTAAACAAACATTAACCATCTTCTGCAGCTAAAGTGAGCAACCACTCGAATTTGAACAGGATTGGGAGGTTTCCCAGGCTGTAAGATTTTCAGTGCTAAACCTGGGAAAGTACCTGGCAAATCTGGACAAGTTGGTCACCCTATCTGTAGCATCAAATTAGGACAGGAGAGAAACACTTATGATGTCAGAGACATTTATAGAGAAGTTATCATCAATGTGCATAACTTACAAAAAGATAATAGTCAAAGATTAATAATGTAATAAAGGCACAACCACTTGAGTATTCGTTTATATTGAGACTTATTAAAATATCAAGCAGGGAGGATTAAAAGAAAGACCAAAAGTATATTCTTAGATACTGCTATTTCTTTAAATGAATCATTCTGGATAAAATGTATTTTATTATATTTTTTCAAGTCCCAATAATCAATCTGAATATAACAACCAAATACTTCCCACGAAGAACAGACTGTTGCCACGCTAAAGCAGCACAAAGTAAGACTAAGCTTTTCCCAAATTCTGTAGAGCTCTCCAACAAACAATGCTGCTTACTTTTTAATCCTCGGACAATCTATTGACACAAAAACAATAAAAAAAATCAGTAAACAATTTGCTTCATTAGGGTCTGTCTCCATCACAAGTACAAACACAACAAGAAGTAAGGTTGTACTTGAGGGAACATAGCAATAGCTGCAGGGAGAATTAGTATTTAGTTCAATCTAGACCTTATTCCTTTATCTTTCTCCCTAAAATTATGTTGGACTTAAAAGCATATAGGCATAAAAGAAATGAACAAAGCAATATGTGCCTTAATGATGCAAGCACAGTCATTTCTGTAAAACTAGAGTACACTAATATCTTGGATGAAAATTTAATGGAGGATACTGTTAGGGGGAGTGTAAATCGCTACCACCACTTTGGACAGAAATTAACAATTTCTAGCAAAGTTGAAGATACCCAACACCAGGAAGTCCAGTCCTATGTATATATCCAAAACCTTTCCCACAGGAAAATAAGGAAACATGCATAAGAATGTTCATAGCAGCATTGTTTAGAATTGCAAAAGAATGTAAACAACTTAAATGTCTGTCAAAAGGAAAATGTATAAAAATATTCTGGTATATTCATACAATGGAATACTACACAGCAATTAAAATAGATGAACAATCAATAAGGCTACTTCTTAAAAATAATGTTAAGCAACTAAAAACACTTCTGAACAAATATAGGTACAGTATCATATCATTGTACAAAGTTTAAAAACAGGTAAAGTAATACTCTATACTGTTTATGGATACATACATATGTAACAAAAGTATAACAACACGTCTAGGAAAGAAAAAGAATAAATGCAGAATACTAGTAATGTTACTTGCAAACAAGGTATAAAGTAAATATGGCAAAATATTAAGATTGAACAACTCTGGAAAGTTGGCTTACTCATTTGTCTATTAATTTTCTATATGATTGAAACATCTCAAAAATATGGTGAGAAATATAGTATTCCGTGTAAAATACAGTAAATACTTTGTAGAAGGTAGTAATTCCGTAAATAGAAGTGTCAAATGAGCTGAGAATAGTTTTCAGAATATTCTCCTTTGCCTCCTAACCATATAAAGTTTATAGCTATCAGGATTATTTTTCGAAAGGTTACATGTTCTTCCATGAACCCAGCAAATATTTTCAATCCATTTACTGTCTGAGAAAATGAATGTAGTCACAGATTCAGTATATGTCATGAATTATCAGCATCTTTATCTTAATGAAGTCTTAACTGCTGAAAAATACTTGCAGAATTCATTATAGCAAGCTACGATGGACAAGCTTTACAAGGAAAGTTCATCTTCACCCCACCAACGGTACATTCAGACCATATTGAAGAGTCATGCTTTCTTGTTTACTTAGATTCCTAACTGCAGCAGAAACGAAAATCAAGACTGAAAAAATGCCATTCAAAGAAAACCAGATACCCAACTAGACTAAGACAGAAGTCTATACAGACTGACTGCCCCTGTTTGATTTAATCTTAGTGAGAGGAAAGAGATCATAAATGGCAAAGGATGTATAACATGCCATGTAGAAATCACTGCTGTGATGAACGATAAGGCAGAGACTGAGAGTTTGAGCTTGAGCACATTTTCAAATTATTTGTCGTGTGTGTGTGTGTGTGTGTGTGTGTGTGTGTGTGTGTGTGTGTGCACGTGCTCATGCCTGCTGCCAGATGGGATGAATTGCTTCCTCCTGGGAGTTGAGGGAGCCTCCTATGCCTTGGGAAATTTCCTCCAGGTGCACTTAATATGCAATTTGTTATCCATGTGTGTTAGTCAGGATTCTCTAGAGAAATAGAACCATAGAATATATATAAACATATAGAAGTGGAGATTTATTGTAACAATTGGCTCACAAGGTTATGGAGGTTGAGAAGTTCCACAATCTGCCATCTGCAAGCTGGAGAACCAGAAAAAACAGTGATATAATTCTGTCAAAGTCTGAACGCCTTAGAACCAAGACATCTGATGTCCACGGGCAGGAAATGATGGACATCTCAGCTCAGCAGGAGATAGTGGATTCAGCCTTTCTTTGCTTTTTGTTCTATTGAGCCCTCAACAGATTAGATGATGCCCACACACACTAGTGAGAGTGGGTTTGTTTATGTAGACTATGGAATCAAATGCTAATCTCTTCCAGAAACGTCCTCACAGGCACACCCAGAAATAATGCTTAACAGTCTATCTGGGCACCCCTGAGTGTAATCAAGTTGACACCTAAAGTTAACCATCACATCATGGCTCTATCCAACCAAGACCAACAGAGACATCACAACGTGACCTATGTCATTTAAATTTTCCAGAACACATGTTAAAGAAGTAAATACAAACAGATGAAACTGGATTTTATAACATTTTTCTTTAACCCAAGAAATCTAAATATTATCATTTCAAAATGTAGTCCACATCAGTACAAAGAACAAGATACTCAGGTTTTCCACCCACTCTGTCTTACTGGTGAATTTTAATGAATACTGGCTCCTCATATATCTTAATATGATCCAATATATAATTTTCTCTTATCTATTTAAGTTTTATTGTATCAAAAGGAAATCATTTTCTCCTTATTGTCAAACTGCTCTGCTATCTCTTTTTAAAAAAAATTCAATTATATATTGCGTTTATGTTAGAACTGAAATTAAGAACTTAAGTAATTAAGAAGGAATTGTTTCCAGCAAAATGTTGGTTTACTAAAGTGGAAGACAGTTCAAGAGCAAATCTCTCAAGAAAACCATAGGGTCAATGACATTGGAAAATTCAGGGTAGAATTAGAAGACACATGGGGTGTGCTTAAAAGGGGAGTAGAGAGAACGTTGGGAGGAATTGATATCAGAAGTGAAAATACACAAGCATGTTCCCAGTTGAAGAAAGACATCAATCCACAGGTTCAATTAATTCAAGATTCCCTAAGCAGAGTGCATATACAGGAAATATTAATGAAATAAACTATGGTCTAAAATCCAAAGTTAATGTAATGGATTTTAGGGACTAGAGATGCCAAATAAGCAAGAAAAAGGCCAATTGGTGATTTATACCCATAAAGAAAATAAGATAGACATTAACAGAGCAGCATTTTTAAAATGCTAAAAGAAATCTCATGTCAAACCAGTATTCTACACCCAGCAGCAATAGTGCCCCAAATTACAATGTTCTAGAAAAACTTAAAGTGAAACTTTTCATTGTTAGTAGCCTTGAATTAGACAAAATACTGCAGTGAGTTATCACATCCAAAGGAATATGATCCCAGGTTGAAAATCAGGAATGCAGGAAGGACTGAAGAGGAAAGGAAAGGATAATTTATAAATAAATATAAATGAATTTTATTTTGTGAAGTAATTCTAGAAATCTCTCATGGAGATTAAAATATATGTAGAATAAAATGCATGAAAACAGTAATACAAATGTCAGGAAGGTTAAAAATAGAATTGAAAGTGTTGAAGGTATTAGCATTTTGGGGAGATGGTAAAAGTAATTATTCATATTAGACTGTATTAAGGATTCGGGATTTAACCATTAGTTCAATTAAAGATTTCTATATGATTTCAACTAATAAGTTTATAGAGGAATTAATGGAATAATAAAAGTGTTAAATCAACATCAGTGAAGTAAAGAGAGTAAAGGAACATTAATTATTCAGGTCAAAGGGAAGGGAAAGAGTAAGACGGTTGAAATAATTACAAGGTTACTGGAAATTACCTGAGATGTTAATGCACAAAATACTAAATTCTTTTTAATGGCTGTGTGCTATGTTCTAGAGAATTGTTAATAAAAATTTTGGACATTCTTTTATTGATAAACGTTTACACAGTCTCTATTTTTTCCTATTAAAACATAAGTTGTATGGACATTTTGTACGTATACACATCCATTTCTAATTTTACAGAAGGTATCCATATTGGAAGAAAAAGGATACATGAAAATATTGATAGAAACTGCAAATACCACCTCCCCACACAATTGTATTAAATGTTTTCATCTACCAACAGTATCTGACAGTGTCAATAATCCAACATTTTTGTGTTTAGGTATAAAGCTTTAGGAATCTCTCAAATCCCATTGATAAGAGACAAGATGTCTCTTCTGGATCATCCACTGATTGGATTATCCACTCCCTTCCTCCATAAAAGGGAAATCAGAGGCAGAAGTCCCTGCCTTTTCCAGCAATCCACAGGCTGTCTGCACATCAGCAGTGGGGTCAGCAGGACAACTCTGCAGCCATGGAGGAATCTGCATTGTTCTGTTTTCCAAGCCAGCCTATTCTGGTGAGCGTGGAATCCATATGGACGGCAAGAATGTCCATTTCTACACTTTTTCCTTCTGTGAAACCTCTTTAAGTGAGCAGGCCGTAGCTCTTAAAACAAGAAGAAACCTTACTGAAAGTTGTTTCTTAGGTGTTAATGTTTGTTAGGTAATGTTCAAGGTATTGTATTTTTCTGTAGAGGGAGCTTTCTTGGGTTAATAGGCCAGACATTGGTTTTGTTTTGTTTTTAACCAACAAAATCACTGGGAAGTGGAATTAGTATTCAGCCCTGCACCTTTCACATAGTTCCCATCTCTGGAAAAGTTTTTACCCAAAATGTGATTGGTCTTTTTTAAAAAATATTCAGTTCTGTGCTCAAATATCACCTCATCAGTTAGTCCTTCCCTAATCTCTTCATCATCAATAATTGTAGGTGGGTGGCCCCATGCCATAGTTGTTAAGTGCGCACGCTCCTCTGCTGGCAGCCTGGGTTCAGATCCTGGGCACGCACTAAGGCACCACTTGTCAGGCAAAGCTGTGGCGGGATCCCATATAAAGTTGAGGAAGATGGGCACAGATGATAACACAGGGCAAATCTTCCTCAGCAAAAAAAAGAGGAGGATTGACATGGATGTTAGCTCAGGGCTGATCTTCCTCACAAAATAAATAAATAAATGAAATAATTGTAGGTAATTTCTTTCCCTTTATCACTCCTTACTGTTCTTCCTCCATCCCTCCATTTGTCTCTGTCTGTCTGCATAGGCCTTACTGTTTATTACAGGATCTAATTATACCTAACACTATATTACACATTCATTAGTCTCTTTATTAACTCATCCCTTTCACTAAGATTAAAATAAACAGGGGCAGTGACTTTTTAAGTTAAATTCTGGATCATGGGTTTTAGTATATAACTTGGCTTATAATAGGTGCTCTATAAATGGGAGGATCAAATAACTTTCCCTCCAAACTGGGACATTTCGTAGAATGAAAGGGATGGTATTAATCATTACGGCAGGACAACAGGGATGAAACGAGATTTATGACTTCACTGTTAAAAAGTATCTGAGGGGCTGACCTGATGGCACAAGCAATAAAGTGCATGCACTCTGCTGAGGCAGCCCAGGGTTCGCCGGTTGGGATCCCGGGGTGCACCAATGCACCTCTTGTCAAGCCATGCTGTGGCGGTATCTCATATGAAGTAGAGGAAGGTGGGCATGGATGTTAGCCCAGGGCCAGTCTTCCTCAGCAAAAAAAAAAAGAGAGGATTGGCAGATGTTTGCTCAGGGCCGATCTTCCTCACACACACAGAAAAAAAGAGTAACTGGAGACAGAAATGAAAGATTGTAAAGGAAAGGTGCACTGATTAGGTTTACATTTCAAATAGATTATTGTTGCTAGACACTTAAAATGAATTACAGACAGAAAGGATTTGCAATATTAGTGATAATTTATTGCAGTATACCACAAAACATGTTATATCCTGGTATAACTTCAGTCGAGTGAATTTTTTTGAAAATTTTAGAAAGCATTGGAGTTTGAATAATTTCTTTCAATTAATATATTGAGTACCTTCTAAGGGCACAGCAATGAGTGAATACGGCAGTGTAAAACATTACAGTCCACATTAGTCTTCACTTCATGGAGTATCCAATTCAGTGAGAAAAACACTATGAGAGAAATAGATGATAATACACGTACAATTAAAAATTTTAAAAATTAACAGAGACAATGTGACATTAATTTTGATGGCTGGATCAGCAAATGCCACTCTGTGGAAATGGCATTTTGTAGGAAATCTGAAAGGTGCTCAAGAATTATTCAAAAGTGGAGAATTTTTATGTGGATTCAGGAGGGAGGACGGATGGTTCATTGATGTACAAGTGTGGAGTGGCAGGGTGTCCAGAATGGCACTCAGGTGTAGAAAGGATATCAGTACCAAAAAGTGAGATTAGGGGACCCTGAGATATGGGTGATTATTTGGAGAACTGGTTTGTTCAACTTGGGACCAGCTAACTGCAAGCTGAGTCATTGAGTTATCACTGATGTGGTGAGTGGGCAGATGGATATTTGGGTCTCAGGGTTGAAGCCAGATGTGTGCTGACTCTCCACGCATTTCTAGTTCATTACTGTTATTTGAAGCCAGGGAAATGGATGCGATGGCCTAGAAGAGGGTGTGGAAGTGAAACAAATGTGAGAGCAGGATTGACTTCTAAGAAGCATCAATTGTGTTAAGTCAGATGGTGGAACCCAGATTGACAGGGAGGAGTAGGAGGAGAGAGGAAGAGTCAGGGGAGGAAAAATGGTTATTTACAGTGGATAGGACTGTGTGATGGGAATATGGCGTGTGTGAGTTATTCACTTATGAACAGGAGAATATTTGAGTGAAGATGGGACTTGCGTGTGCAAGTGAAGTGAGCATCAAATTGCTGAGAGGAACGTGATTTCATTAGAGATGAGGCACTAAATTACTATGCTCTGGGCACACGACTATCTAGTTTTCATAGTCCTCTCTGCCCTTGACTCATATCAGCTTGATATCCCAGGATCTAGTTCTCAGTGTGTGGTGCTTGTGCCAGCAGCATCAGCATCATCAGGGAACAATGAGAAGCGCAAATTCTTAGACCTCCCCAGGGCTTCTTGGGTTGTGGTCCAGCAATCTGTATTTTAACAATCCTCCAGATGATTGTGATTCACAGGGCAGTTTGAGAGATATTTCTCCAGGATACAGGAGGATGGAAGATCCAAATGAGGTGAGAACATTCTCCATGGCTGGCAGTCTGCATCCCCCATTTTATTCAGATTTCACATTTCATTTTGTTTTGAAAGGGGAAGCTCAAAAGAAATATGATGCCACAGACTTCAGAGAAGAAAAGACAGGCCCATTTAGCCAAGAGCAAGTGGAGACATCGTGAAAGGTCTGCACTTCCTATAAGACTCACCAGCTGCGTTTTCAAGAGACCAGTTACAAGGATAACTTCCCACCCTGGCAATGAGGTCAGGTACAGTCAACGGGAGGAGACCCTGCAGAACCCTCCGTAAGTCTGTGCATTCAGGATACTGCAGGGACTCCGGGCCTGCTGCAGTGAAGGAGAACTTTTAAGTATTTTCTATATCACAAATACCTTAAATATAATTGCACCAGGTGGTCCAGGTGAATACCTGGGCTGTGTTGGTGCTGGGTCTCTAAACCCCAGCCTCAACCCCACTGCCACACAGTCTTCAGACTGGGCAGAGGTGATCCCAGGAGTGGGTCTCACTCTCCCCCAACCACTTTACAGACAGCCCATAACTTATATAGACATCTGGAGACAGAGTCAGAAAGTGAAAAAAGCAAAGGAAAGACTGACTGATGCCCTGAGGGCAGACAGGTTTGAGAGGGAGGCAGAGAGAGCAAGGAGCCAGGAACGATGATCTGGGACCTGATGGAAAATAGGAGAAGGTCATGCTGAAGAAGCCAAGAATTGTGGCCCTGGGGAAGTGGTTCCCCATGAACAGTCCCCAGTTTCACTCACCTCATTTAATGTCAACCCCTCTTCTTGCTCTGGACCGTGATGCTTTGTCATTTTATAATTGTACTTTATTAAACTCTTTTGAGAGATATAAATGTGAAGAGTCGACAGTTGTGTGAGTGAAAGATCGGGTTTCATGTGACATGAAAGAAGATCTTTACTTGTCCTTGTATACTGCAATTTCTGCTTACCATGATTCTTATTCACTTGTATATTAAAGGTAATTTGGCCTAAGGGATCATTTAGTATTTTTAGTTATATTTATTTAGAATACTTGCAATCAGGAAAAGATGATACCTATTGTGAAGAGCTTTAACGTTGTTTAACGTTAAATTAATTTGATTCCATAAAAGTCTTACTTTACTAATCTTGCTTTTATAGCTCATTCTAACATAAGTTGTATCCTTATCTTTGCCAAATGCTAACTCAAATACAAGCCATTTAGATATAATTTAACTAGCCCTTAGTCTACCTGTTACAGCCTTATCTGTTACCTAAAATAACCTCGATGATTTTTTAAAATAGAATTCACCTTAGATTCTTAACAAGGAAAATGTTGTTTGGGAGCATTTTGCACTGAGTGAATCTTGGCAGCAGGCTCCCTGCCTTCACCTTGACACTAGGTCCTGAGTCAACGATACTTGTCCACCTGCTCACAGAGTATGTCACACCATAATTATTCAATAAATATGTGATGAACAATATTTGGTGGCAAAAAGGGTCAAGTTGCAGAAGTCAGATGGTAGGACACTTTTACTGGGTCAGGATGGAAAAGGACTGATGTGGTTTTGGAAGGATCTGGAATTTTCTGGACTTTCTTGAAGAGCTTTGATAGAGCAGTCTTAGCAGCCATGGGGAAGGAAGCCTATTTCAGAAGTTCATAGTGATTGAGAAACAGAAGGGCAGAGAGTGAGTGGAGGTGGACAGCTGTGCCTTGTGGCTCCTGACAATGGCCTCTGGATTTGACACAACGATGGCTCCCTCCTGGAGCCCACAGCTTTGGTGTGGGGCTGACTCCTCCCTAGGATTAGGCTGTTCTAATTCCTCAGTGTGAGCTAATCTGCATATTCCAAACCCCCTGATGTCCTGGGACAGGGGGTGTCAAATAGCCCTCTCTGGTCCAATAGGATACAGGCACAGGACCCTTTATCTAACAGGAGGTAGAGCTGGGTATACATGGGGTTCTTACCTGCCAAACCTAGAGTTCTGGGGAGTGGAGCTGAGAGAGGTCACAGTGTAGGAGCCACTGACAGTGTCTTAGGCCCCCTGGGAGGACAGCAGAGTAGGGGTGGGCTTGGCGGACGGTCAGGACAAGACCTGTCCCCTCATTTGTATGCTGCATCTCAGTGCCTGGACACAATCCACTCCTTAAGTCTCGTTACCATGAGCTGATTTCTTCCCTCATTGGATGTTTTCTTCCCTCTTATATTTTGTTAAATTATTTTAAGTTAACTTTAGTTGGGTTTTCTTTCCCATACCTTTAATTTATTCCTGACGAATTCTTAGATGTAGACCATGATTTCAATGAGTTACATTGAAAAACGAAGGTGTTCATATGTGATAATTGTGGACATGAGAAATTTAAATGATGACATCGGGCGTGGTCCATGATCTTCAGGACATCCATATGATAAGCCACGTGATAATCAGAATTTTTAAGACAAGGTACTATTAGGATTTGGTGGTTTGAGTGAGAACAAAGGGGAGCCCTACAATTGATTCAGTTTACCAACAGCAGAGAATCGTCCCTCACTTCTTCCAGCTCCTGGTGGTACCTGCTTCCCTGTCTTGTGGCAGCAGATCTCCAAACTATGCCTACGTTTTCCACGTGATCTTCTTCCCTCCATGTCTCTGTGTCCTGTCCTTTTATTAGGACACCAGTCATTGAATTGAAGCCCCACCCTAAATGCAGGATGAGTTCATCTGTGGATCTTTAATCACATCTGCAAAGACCCTGTTTGCAAATAAAGTCATATTCTGAGGTTCTGGGTGAACTTGAATCTTTGGGAGACGTTATTCAACCGAGTACATCCTCTACCCTCAATTGAGTTTGGGAGCTGGCTCAGGCAGATATGAATGGTAACAATATAAGAGGAGTTGTTTTCAACAATATTGGAGGAGTTGTTTTCCTCAAAAGTACTTGATTCAACATAATAAACTTAAAAATAACTTTTTTTGAAATCGTGATGGTGATTCTTAAATTCATATGGAAGAGAAAGTCTATGAAATGAAAGAAGAATTTTTGAGAACCAACCACCAAACAAAATAAACATGAAGGAGAATAAGGACAAAGTGACATATCAGAACATTTCTCCAGTTCCGTTAACAAAAAAGGCAAATTAACGTGCTCACAGAATCATTCTCTCCACTGAAGCAACCGTTCCGTTGGACAAAACTGACAGAATCAAGTGTTTCAGAACTCTGAATTTTAATAAAAATCTTACAGCATCCAGAAGAGTGATTAATGAAGGAAAATGTGGCTGAATTTGGGTAAGAAAGTACTGTGGTGTTTTTGGTTAATGCCTACCCGCTGCCATACCCTACTACAGCGGAGGATGTGAGAGGATGGGAGCCAAGATTCCTTGCATGGCTCCCTCATGACAGATGACAAATACTAACCTGCTTCTTCAAATATGGTGATTGTGTGACTGGGTGGTAGTGATCTGTCTTTTGGATCCCTGAGGGACCAGCGCAGAAGGTGACAGGTATTTCTCCTACTCAGGCAGGAGGGACTTTCCAAGTGGTGTCATTGTCTGATGAAAGATTTAAAGGTCTATGCTACTGGTAGATGTCTGGGTGAGGGATGATGGCTGGGGCAGGAGACATACATAAAAATCTGGAAAAGAGGCATCTGAGTAGGAAGTTTATTGGGGAATCAAGGCTTAGAACGGCCACTGCATCTACCAGGGAAGCCGGAGTGCAATGCGCATGCCCAGGATGGACGGGTGCTCAGAAATGAACTGAGAAGACCTGGGCTTGCACCTCTGGCAGATCTGTGGGCTCCATGCATGTAGGGGGTAAAGTCTAAGGAAGAGCTACGGGGGCCCAGCTGCAAAGACTGGAGATATTTTGGGGCCGGCCCAGTGGCACAAGCAGTTAAGTGCACATGCTCTGCTTTGGCTACTCAGGGTTTGCAGGTTCGGATCCCGGGCGCACACCAATGCATCGCTTGTCAAGCCATGCTGTGCTGGCATCCCATATAAAGTAGAGGAAGTTGTGCATGGATGTTATCCCAGGGTCAGTCTTCCTCAGCAAAAAAAAAAAAAAAGGAGAGGAGGATTGGCAATGGATATTAGCTCAGGGCTGATCTTCCTCACAAAATAAAAAAAGACTGGAGATATTTTAAGTTTTTCTTTTGTTAAAATATGTTCTCTTGGATCCTTGCATTTAAAGAAATCTCTGTCAGGTCACTTGCTGATTGTTAAGACAACTGAAAAGAGATTTCAGTGACCACACACATCAAAGAACATAGTCTTTGCAAAAATAGTTTGAAAAGTTACTAAACAAAAGGATGATTGCAGCTCATAAAAAGCTACAACAGCAAAACCTGGAGAGAGAGAAGAGTCTGATTCTCACAACGACCACATTCTAATACACAAAATGTCCAGTTACCACCACAAAATTACAAATGATATGAAGCTGGAGAAAAGTATAGCCGGTTCATATGAATAAAATGGAAACTGACATAAGTTTTTCCTGAGGACGCCCAGGCATTGGACTCATGAGACAAAGACTTTAAAACAACTCTCTTATATACGCTCAAAGAGCTAATGGAAAGTAGGGACAAAGGACCAACGAAAATAAAGAGAATGATGTCTCAATTCACAGAGAATATCAATAAATAGAAATTGTAAAAAGAACCAAATAGAAATAATTGAGTATTACCCATGCACTTCCTTCTCCCACCCCCAACCTTAAACAACCACAAATTTACTTCCTGTTTGTACAGATTTGCCCATATTTGACATTCCATGTAAATGGAATCATATAATAAGTGGTCTTCTTTGACTAGATGCTTTCAATTAGCAGATGGTCTTCAAGGTGCATCCATGGTGTAGCACGTGTCCTTCATATCTTTATGGCTGAGGAACATACAATGTACAGAGATACGGATCACATTGTGTTTATACATTCATCAGATGATGATATTTGGGTTGCTCTGGTCCACCTTTTGCTGGTCTCACTCTCACCTTCAGTGGCCCAACATCAATGTCTCCCACCACACTTCGTATTCACTGCCATCCAGTCAGCTCAGGTCTGCTTAGGCACCAGGTCTCCTCAATGTAAACACTGGTGGAGCCTTTAGCAAGGGCTCTAAAAGGCAGAGGTTGGGACCAGTAGTGGCCACCTCGCTGAAGACTACCAAGTCTAATACATGCTTTCCAGCTGCAGTAACTTTAACCTAAACAATTAGAGTGGAAATTCCCAAGGTTGATGACACATGTGGCCTCCAGTGATTCCTCTTAAAAAACTTCAAGTACAGGGCCTCCTAGTAGACATTTGTCATCCTTCTTGGTTTCTCAGCCACTGAACCCCTGTCCTAGGTTTGTTGGCTTCCCTCACTTTGTGATCCTGGGGGGAGACAACACCAGCTTCCTGATTTAAAAGCAGAAAATGCCAGATACGTCCATTTGCAGCCTCCACACTGCAGCCAGGGTAACAGTTCTGTGGATCAGAAGCACCCACACAGACTCTGAACCAGGAAGTGGGAACAACGCTCTGATGACAATGAATTTGGACAACAGCTAATAGAAGCAGCCTCAGCGGGGCTCCAGCCCATCCCCATCCTCCCAGAGGCTCTGTGAGCGATTACTCTAACAATCCTCTGCTGGACACAATCAAGAGCCCTGAATGAGAGCCTGGCACTGGAGTTGGAAGTGGGGAGACGGTCAGGAGGGGCCCACAGTTAGCATTCCAGCCTCGGTCTAGGATGGGGGCCTCTTCTCAGACCTCCGGTCAGCCAGCATGGTCACTGCCCCCCAGCGGCCTTCCCCACAGGCTGGGTCCACAGGCTCAGCGTGGGTCAGACTCTGCACCACCAGGGTCAGTCTCCACAACGGACATCGGTGCCAGACTCCACGGAGCCATCACGGCTGGGGGACACGTGCGTCCTCATCGTGGGCGGAGGACACGCCGCTGTCTGGCCAGACTGCCCCGCGCCGTGGGCAGTGGCAGGGCCGGAGGAGCGGGGAGGAGGGCAGCGGGGACCGGGTCGACGACACTCCGGCGGGGCACTCGGGGCAGCTCGGGCGCGTGGGATGCTCCGGGCTCCCATCCAGCGCGGTCGCCTTCATTCTCCGCCGTCCTCTCCTCCGCTTCCTTCTGTGGCGCCGCCAGCTTGTCCTCTCTCCGCCCGCCCACGACCTCTCAGCTCTTCCCAGCGGTCCCTGGGCTCGGCTCACTACGCCACTTCTCGCTGCTTTTCGGCTGGGCTTGGCTCCTCCAACCAGGCTTCGGGCCCTTCTGCCTGGCCTCAGCTGTGTCTTCACATCTTCGGCTCTTTCCGTTTCTCTTCGGCTCTTTCCGCCCGCTTCAGCTCCCTCCGCCTCTCCCCGCCGCTCCTTGGCTCAGCGGTTCGGGTTCCTCTCTCTCCGTCTGGTTTCGGCTTTCTCCGAGTTCACTGCCACAGTTCGGCTCTTTCCTGCCAAATCCTGGGCTCAGCTGGGCTCTCTCTGACTGTCAAGGTCCTCGTGTCCGGGGGCGGAGGTTGTTCAAATTTACCCCCTCTTCACTGTGGTATGAGAGTGCCACTTTCTCTACATCCTAATAGATCAACATATTAAAAAAACAGTAAATGTTCCTAATCTGATAAATAAAAACAAGAATCTTGGTGTTTTACTTCGTATTTTTCCTTTGGTGGGTGAAGTTGAGAATCATCTCTTATACTGAGAGCATTCTGTGTTTCCTGTGAACTGTTCTTCGTAATTGGTCCAATTCTCCAACGGATTCTTGTTCGTTTTTGGATGGTAAGTGTTCCTTAATGTTAATAAATTAGATTTTTGTGATGAGTTGCCAACATTCTCCTCTTTTCTGTTTTTTTGTCTTTGCCTCTAGTAGGTGCTGCCATGCAACGACTGCCATGCAGATTTTTAAAGGAAATCAAACATGTTAACTTCGTTTCTTGTTTTATGTTATACTTTTAAAAGACCATCTTTTCTCTGAGATGCTATATAAAATACTTTTCCCTTGTTTTTTTTCTAGGACTTTCACAGCTTTAATATTTGTATTAAATCCATGATAATCCCTATTCCACAGAACAACTGGGGGTTCCAACATAATTTTTTTGTTAACAATTCATTTTTTCTTTCCTGCCTTAGAACATCACCTGCACACACTTTATTAGGAAAAATGTTCAGGCATGGAGATAATTTGAAAGAGTTGAACAATCAAGTTATGGACAGAATTCTGTCCCCTCAACAGTCATGTGTTGAACCGTTAATCCCTAGTACCTCTTATTGTGAATTTATTTGGATGCTGTGACTTAAAAGAAAGTAACTGAGATAAAATAGGGCCATTAGGGTGGACACTAATCCAATCTGATCACTGTCCTTATAAGAGGAGATTAAGACATATAGACCAAGAGACGCCAGGGGCACGCATGCACAGAGGGATGACCACGTGAAGAGGCAGCAAGAGGATGGTCATCTGGAAGACAACGAGAGAGGACTCAGGAGAAGCCAATCCTGCAGGCACCTTGATGTTGGACTTCCAGCCTCCAGAATTATGAGAAAGAAAGTTTCTGCTGTTTAAACCACCCAGTCTGTGGTACTTTCCTATGGCAGCCCTAATGAAGACAACCCACACCTACATTCCATCAGTTATAATTTACTATATTTACTTTGCCACCTCCATCCATTTATCACCCAAGAATCCATCTCTGTTTAATGCATTTCCAAGTAGGTTGCAGACAGCAGTATACTTAACTCCTAAACATGCTAGCATACATAGTCATTAAAGTTCAAAATTTGACTGAGGCTGGAAGAGCTTCCCAGGTGGCTCACTGAATGGTGAGCAATTGGTGCTGACAAGTTGGTTCCTGTCCACGTGGACCTCTCCACAGGGCTACTTGAGCATCCTCATGGCATGGTGGATGGCTTCCCCTAGAGAGGGAGCAATCTAAGAGACCAAGGAGGAAGCTTCAGTGTGTTTCATGATGTAGCCTCAGATGTGAGACACTGTCATTTCTGCAGCACTGTATTGATAATTTGGGTTCATGACAATTCACGGCTAATTGGATGTGAGAGGAGACTGCACAGGGCCTAAATACAGGTGGAAAGTAGCATTGGTGGCTATCTTGGCTGCTAGCCTACACACCCACCTTTCCTCCAGGCGACCTATCCTCATCAGCCCAGAATTCCTTTTATTCTGCTCCAGCTCACCCCTGAGAACCTGGTTTGATTGGAGCTATTTGGGCCCTCTGGAATTCATGGCTGTGTTTGGGACCACATGGAAAGTCTCATCTTTCCCTTTACTCTTGCTCCTCTCCCCTCTCTATCCTTCTCAGCCTCTCCCCCAGCTCCAGCCTTCCTTGGCTCCTAGTGACTCTTTTAACAGTAAAGGATATTCTGATGGTCAGCAGGATGTGCAACAGATAAGAGAGGTTTGCTGGAGTAGGATATGGTGGGGGAAAGTCTGCTTCCTGGGCTCCTGTCACCTTCTGTAGAAAGGGAGCTTGGGGGTGTTTGGTGGCTTGTCAGGACAACTGCTGTGTTCCTTATTCTGAGACTGGGTCCTCAACATTCCCCAGGGCAGGGGATATTAGATGGGGCTCCATCTCTCCACTACAGTTGGGGACAGAGACATATACATAGCAAGAGGACACAGACGAGCTGGCAGCTGGGGCTCAGAATGATCCTTGTTTTTGAGATTAGGGAGGAATCACCACAAGGGCCGTCGTCTCCTGTTGATAGGGACTTGAGAGTCTTGCATTGTGGGCTCCTCTCATTTGTGTTGAGTGCTGCTTGCTGATGCTTCTATAGACACTTATTTTGTGATAATGGGAAGAGAGGGAGTTTTCTGAGGATCTGTTTGACACTTACGTTGGAGAGCCTGGTGTGTTGCCTAGGGAGACTCTGGTCATTTCTTTTCTGGGCGGGGACACTGGGTTACTCTTCGCTGGGTATACTCATATCTAGTCTGAGGAGTAAAGAGGCAAGCTGGGGTTTGTGTTGGTTAAAATGGTGTGGTATTTGTTGGGGCTCCCTTCTTCTTGGTGTATAGGGGGTTGTAAGTTGCTTTTTGGGGTTTCCCACATCTCTAATCTTGCAGGAATGTGGGAGATCACTTGCTGATGCTTCCATCATTTGATGGAGTCCTCATGATGTTGGGGATAACTGAGGTATGAGAGTGAGGTTCCTGTTGCCTCTGGTGCTTGGACGCTGGAGAACCACTGCTTGTATGGGGCTCACACTTCTCAAGTGTTGGGGTGACATGGAGCGGTCACCGGATGGAGGGCCATTGTCTCTAATTCAGGGAGAGGATTGGGATAATTGCATGAGATTCGACTTATCTTTAGTCAGGGGTCTCTGGAGGGGTCTTTATAGAACTCCTTTCTTCTAGTGTTGTGGGAGATCAGAAGTCTCTCTTTCTGGGTCTGCCCTTGTCGGTATTGTTGGCATAGACTGGGTGGGTCACTGGGCTGTGGCTTCCCATTTTCTAGTGTTGAGGAGCAGGTAAGTGTGTGACTTATGGGGCTGCTGTCATTTCTAGAATTGGAAGTACTAGGGGGTTCTTGCTGGAGTCTCATAATTTCTAGTTTTGAGGGGATGGAGGTCTTGCTTGCTCAGACCCCAGCATTTGTGTTTGTGGATGACAGATGTTATCTGGGTTCCGCTTGCCTCTAGTTTTGGAAGGAACTGTTGGTGTCTTGCAAGGGCTTCTGTCACATCTGCTGTTGGATGCAGATTGTGAGCACCATTTGCTGGGGCTGCATAATCTCTAGTCTTGGAGGGGGAAGTGGGAATTCCCTTGGAAGGGATTCCATCATCGCTAGATTTCGGGTATCAGTTCAACGTGTTTTTAAACGCATTTTATTTTGAAAATGTTGAGACTTACGTAAAAGTTGTAAAAGTGTACAGGATTGTTTTAGTAAGTCAATATTCATTATAAAAACTTACATTTTGTTTCCTGCCAATAATCATTCCTAACATTATGTGTCTTTGGGTGTAATTGTTTTCCTTCAGCCTGAAAACTCTCTTTAGAGTTTCTTGAATTTCAGTTCTGCTGTTGTTTAATTGATTTAGCTTGTTTTTTTAAACCCCCTTTGGAAAATATCTTTAAATTGTCTGCATTTTTGAAGAACATTTTTCTTAAGTCAAATAATGTTAAATTGGCAGGGTTTTTTTTCCTTCCCATTCAACTCTTTAGCTGTCAGATGTCATTCATGTCTTCTTGCTTCCACAGTTTCTTTTGAAAAGTTTCCAGACTTCTTATTGCTCTTTTGAAGGAAACGTGTCCTTTTCCTTTGGTTGTTTTAAAGATTTCTAGTTTGTCTTTCATTTTCTACAATTGTGCATGTTTCTTTCATTCATAGTTATTTTGAAATCCTTGTCTGCTAACTCCAGTATCTGGATTGTCTCTGGGTCTGCTTCTACTGATTTATATGTTCATAATTGAGAGCATTTTCCTACTGCTCTGCATGTCTATTAATCTTTTATTGTGCGCTGGATCTTGTGAAAAATACCTTGTAGAAGCTCTTAATCATGTTTCCTTCCTCTAAAGATTAGGTTTCCCGTACGAATGGATCATGCTGAGCCTCTGAAGGAGAACCTAAAATGACATATTTATTTCAGTTTTGCACTGACTCCCGAGATGTAGATCTTACTCTTAGTGTGTGGCACTGACTCTTAGGCTGTGACATTTCTAGGATCATAATTGAAAGCCAGGACTTTTTTTTTTTTTTTTAATCAAGGTCATTCCACTCCAGATGACTCCAAAAGCCAAACTTCAAATCCTGGCATGTGTGATCTCCGAAATTTCTGCACAATATTCAGTTTTCAGTGGCTTTTCTCTTCTAAGTCTCCTAGATTCATTCCCTGCACATGCACAAGTTAGGTGCTATTCAAAGACCTGAGGGGGGATTTTTAAGCAGATTTTAGGGGCTTCTTTTTGTGAATCTTTATTTTCCACTAGAATATCCTTCAGTGATATTTCAGGATCAGGTTGTATTTCCTCTACCATAGCCCTAGAATCCACTATTCCTCCCGAGAGCCCTGGTTTCTTCCATTTTCTTTAGAATAGTATCTTAGAAACCAATTTCTGGGTGGTTGATAGGTATTGTCATTATTACTGGAGTGTCGTTCTTCTAGGTCTTCTGAGCTGACAGGCCTTGGAAAGATATGAATATATACTATCCTCTACATACACACATTATCTCTCTCTCTCTTTCTCTTTATCTACCCATCCATCCTTGAAAAGCAGGAATTGATAACAGTAGCTTTTATTCCAATCAAACGCCTCAGTTGGAGTGGAATAAGAGCTAGCCTTCTTTCTTTCCTTGTTTATAACATCTTTCTTTGACTGTGATACACTAGCTCTCATCGTCTGCAATATATTTACTTAGTTTTTCAGATCTAATATATGCCTAAACTAGTTTCAGAATTGCTAACCCATACCATTCTGAGAAACATTATGTATGAACTAGAGTAGATGATTTCTGGTCACTCTTTTGATCCAGGCTTACAGGATCTGGTGAAACATAGTTTTCCAAAGTAAATTTGGTTTCCTTTTCATAGCCTTCATTGTGGCTGTGTTATTCCTTTTCCACAATATTTAGATTCATTTGTTATAGCTTGTTTTCCATTTTATGTTCCCTTCACTACCTGGTGGATTAATTTTTTTAACCTACAGTAATATCCACTCTGGGGTGTACAGTTCTATGGGTCTTGGCAAATGCATAGAGTTGTGTATCCATCAACATAGTCATGATCGAACATGATACACACATGAACAGTCTTGATAGGACAATTCCATCACTCCCAAATTCCTTTCTGCTGCCCTTTTGCAGTCATCCCCCTTTCTTACTCTTTGCCCCAGGAAACATTGATTTGTTGTCCTTCACTGCAATTTTGTTTTTCCCCAAATGGCGTACTATGGAATATACAATAAATGGCTTTTTGTCTCTGGCTTCTTTCACTTAGGAAAATGAATCTGATTTAAATTGAGGTATATGTTAAATATAGCACAACACATAGATCTTAGGTGTAGAACTTAATGCATTTTGACAAATGCATACACCTATGTAATCTATACTCCTTTCAAGATATAGAACGTTCTCCTCACCCCATAAAGTTCCTCCATGTCCCTTCTCGGTCAATCCTTGCTCCTGCCTCACCCCTTCTCCACAATATGAGGTTAGATGCAACCACTGTTCTGATTATTTTTCCTATCACAGATTATTTTTTGACTGTTCTTGGAACTCATACAAATAGAATCATACAATATTTACTCTTTTTTGTGTGTGGCTCATTTTTCTCAGTATAATCCTACAATGGATTTAAATTAATTCACAAAAAAAGATGTAATATATAATGTTTCCTATATACTGGGAGTCTCATAAATGCTTTACATATCGTAGCTGATTGAATATTTAATACAAGTCTGTGAAGTAAGCACTCTCATTGTTCTCATTATACAGATGAAGAAACTTTGACATAAAAAGTTTGTTACTTGCTTGAGGTAACCATCTGTAAAGAAGAGAACTGAGATTGGCAGAAGAAGAGATTGAACTATGATAAGTTAAAAACGGAGACAACAGTTTATCCCAGTGGGAGCTCTGGAGCTGAGGTGAACATTCAGGGCTTTCTCAAATTGAGGCAAAGGAATTAGGCCTTTGTAAGCCCCCGTGAACCAGTCATTGGAAGTGGGCTGCCATTGGGAGTGGTCATAATCTTAGGTGTGGCACTTTCCTTTGGCCCAAGGAAATTCCCGGTGAGGTTGGCAGGATGAGCCCTTAGAAGACTTTCTGCAGCTACAAGAACGAGTGACAGTCCTGAAAGAAGAATCTAGAAAATATACCACTGTCTCCATGATGGTCCACCACTTATGCCACTCAGAGACACTGGGCTCAAATCCGGGCTCTACCACTTGCTAAGCAGAGAGCTCAGGCAAGTGACATGCCAGTTTTCTCATATCTAAAGTGGGGATGATACTAGTACACACTTCTTAAGTTTATATTTAGTACTCCCTAAGTTAATATTCATAAGGCATTTGGAAGAGTGTCTGGTCTATCAGAAGAAATGTTTGATCATTTATTAATGTACTGAAATACTTTGCTATGAAAAAATAAGGCCGCCTTATATAGAAGAACAATTCACATGAAAAGACCTAATCCTGTATGTACTTATTTACATTACATCCAAATATATAAAGAAAAAAATGACAAAAAAACAAAAAAGAATTTGTTGATCTATAACCGCAGTAGAAGACTTCAATACCCCTCTATCACTAAATAAGTTTGAGGGAAAAATCTAAATGTAATACTATATCCAAAAACAAAATTAGCTTGAGTTACTGGGCCTGTGCTCTATAACCAAACGTAAGAGAATACACGTTGCTTTCAAAGAAACTTGGGGCATTTATAAAATGCTACTCTGATTCATAGTGACTTTGAGGGGAGCGCTGAGCCAATATATACTGATTTATTAATTTAATAACAGATGAGAGGCTAAAAATTTCAGAAAATAAAACATACCCAAAACTGAAGCAGAAAGAAAAGCAAATAGAAATTACAGAATAAAGAATATTAGAGACATGTGTCATACAATGACAAGGGCTGGATCAACAACATTTACTACTGTGAAATAGAATTAAATCTAATGAGAGATGTGCAAGAGCTCTCCAAATAAAAGTACAAAATGCTTCTGAGAAATTAAAGAAAATATAAATAAGTGGAGAAAAATACCAACATCACGCATTGCTAGGATCACTTATTTAACGACATTGTCTCTCATTGATTTATAGATTCCAAATAATCTCAATCAAAATCTTGGCAGGATGATAGGTAGAAACTGATAATCTGATGATAAAATTTATAAAGAAATGAAGAGGATCAAGAATTTCCAAGGTGTTCTTTAAGGAAGAAGTATTTTGGAGGATATACACTGCCAGATATCAAGACTTACCATAAAGCTACAGTAAAAAACATTGCCTGGCATTGTGATACAAAATATGGAACTGAGCATAGAGTCCATAAACAGACATGCTGACATATGGAACTCTGACTTATGTCAAAGACACCACTGCAGAGAAGTAGACAGAGGACAGTCTTTTTAATCAGTAGTGCCCCACTAGTTGGATGTTTTTATTCAAAAATGAATCTTAACTCCTACTTTGCAACGTACATAAAAATCAATTCACAGTGGATTTTAGATCTAAAATTAGAAGGTAAAACAACAAAACTTTAGAATATAGGAAATATATTCATTGTTTGAAGTGGAATAAAAATACTGTTAAATGGAGCGAACACAAGATCCATGCAAAAAAATATCAAGCGTTTAAAGGTGACTAAAATAAAGAGGCTACAGTACAGGAGATCAGGAGAGAGTTACACACGAGATAGGAAAAATATGGAGAACTTAGAAAAATGAAAACACTTAGAAAGTAGTGTCCTAAGAATAGAGCAGTCAACCGGGTCAAATGTTGCTGTGTGGTGAAGTAAAATAAGGGTAAAAAATGACCACTGATTTGGGCCTCATAGAAGCTGCTGATGTCCTTGAGAAGAGCAGATTGAGTGACATACTTGGACAGACCTGATTGAAGTGGATTGAAAAGAATGGGAATTGAGGAAGAGGAATATTTGAATACTAACAATCCTTGCAAATGTTTGCCTTGAAGATTAGCAGAGAAATGGCAAAAGAGCTGTTGAGAGAGACTTTGGGTTTAGGAGAGACTGACTTTAAATGGAAGATACTGGAACATGTAGTAACTAAGTGCTGGAGTCCTGGCATAGGACATAGGTTTAAGGAACAGGTTAGGTGTAAATATATGTGATTTTAGACTTTATCTCATGACAAACTGATATGAACTGGAAAATGGATATCAATTCCCTGAACTGGAAATGAGACCAGTTCTTCAGACAATGGTCAAATAGACCTAAGGGTGAGGTTGGCGATATAGGCTGTAAAGTACCCTTGAGTGTTACCCAAGGCATGATCAATGACCTCCTCCTTGGGTATCACAGGAATCATGGTGGGCTGTTTTTGCTGATTACAATACCAGCTCTTTCTGATACTGTGTTTGCTGGATACAACACCTCTCAGTCAATTGCAAGAAACAAAATGTTTGCCTGGGAAAGAAAAAATCTAATCATCTCAGGATGTGGTAGTTCCCAGAGCCTTGATGACCCCCAGCCCTGATGACATCTCTGGCACCTGCAGTGGAAGATGTTACCCAAACAGATTTTTCACCTTTGTCCATACCAGGGTAGAGAGTGTCAGGTGCAGAGCCCCAGGACCAGGGGGACCCCAGAGCTGCTTTCTGAGACCAGTGACCAGTTAGACCTGGACTGAGGGAGTGACAGAGAGAAGAGGCAAGAAGCAATTCTGATCCACAGTGACATTGAGGGAAGATCTGAGCCAGTATGTATCGCTTCTGAAAATGCCCTAGTTCTGATCAATAACAGATCTTCTTTCCAAGGTCTTGAATGACAGAGCACTTTTAGACACGTGTACCCTGCACAGGAGTAAAATTTCCCTGCAGAGGGCTACACTGCAGGTCTCCTTCCAGCTCTGCTCCCCAAGTCACAACTGACTAGAGGCCTTGCCTCAAGCTGGTGAGTCAGCTGAGATGTTCTTTCTGCTTCTTCTGCCCCTCCTTGGGAAATTTCCACATTCCATGTGCATGATGAGTTATTTGGACGTCTTTGATTACATAAGGCCCAGTGTCTACAAGGAAGGGGACTTGGTGGTCAGTGGGTTTTCCCCCTTCTATATATTGACTCAGGATTCAGAAATGCAACAGAAATTTCTTTGTGATTCGTCCAAGCAAAGATGTCACATTTTACCTGTAAGTTCATGTGTGTGTTTGAATCCCTCTGACAGTTATGAAAGTTGAATATAAAAGCTGTGTTGAGAATCTCCCATAAACTGTGAATCATCAGCTCCTTTTTTTTCCTTTAATAATTATTTGTGGCTTCCTTTCTTTTTCCCTTCTGGAATATTTTCCTTCCAAACAGAAGATAGAAATAAGCATCTTTTATTTTCTCCTACCTTGAAATAATCTCCATTAGTGATTAATTTCTGAAAGCCTAAAGGATACAAGTTGCAGGCAAAAAACACCAAGATCCCACTGCAGTGACCCACATGCCATCCTGCTCCTGACCCATAATGTGGGAAGGGAGAGAATCCTTGGGCAAACCATATATTGGCTAGAAGTTAGTGTTAAGAGCAAGTTTCATCAAAATATATAGATTATTCAAAAAAGAACTTTTTATTGAGATGATATTCATTTTTCTTAAAAATGCATTTACTCAGTATCCTTTATGGTCTAAAATAATTTGGAGTATTCTCTGAAAAAGATGTGTTTTTTTCCAGTTTTAATGAGATGTAATTGACATTCATCACTGTATAAATTTAAGGTGTACAGCATAAGGGTTTGACTTATATATTTGGTAAAATGATGACCACAATAAGTTTAGTTAGCATCTATCATCTCATATAAATATAATAAAAAGAAAAAGCAAAAAATGAAAAGAATATTTTTTTCCTTGTGATGAGAACTCAGGTTTTATCTCTTAACATGTTTCATATGTATCATACAGTGTTGTTAACTATAGTCATGGTGTACATTAGATCCCTAGTACTTATCAAAGATCAAGTGTTTAACATATATATATATTATATGTATATAATATATTATATATATATTAGAATTTTATAGATGTCCTTTTATTAATTGCTAGCCTAATGATACTGTGGTTAGAGAATGCACTGTGTATAATTTCAATGTTCAAAGGCTTACTTGATGTCCCAGTGCATTGTCAAATGTATTTATATTCTTTGGTGTTCATAATATACTAGTGTTATTTACATTTTTATGTAAATATCTGTTAAGCTTAACTCTTCCATAACTTTGCATATTTCTTATTGTCTTTAATCTGACCAGAGGATGTGTTAAATCTCCAAATCTGGTTGTACATATATGTACTTATGTACATGGGTCTATAACTAATAGCTTTATTTTACTTTGGGGGGATATATATATACTGACTGTTAGCACTCGATCTTTTCTTCCTTTCGCCACATATGGTCATCACCTATGTCACATATGACATATGGTCACCACCTTTGACATTTCACATGTTTTTGCTTTGAACTCGAATTTTATCAGATATTAACAAGGATACCCATGTTTTGTATTGGTTCATATTAAAATGGAATATCATTTCTATCTACTTTAATCTCTTCTATGTTTTGCTTCAAGTATTGGAAAACATGTAGTTGGGTCCTGTGGTAGGTGGAATGTTCCCCCAAAATGTGACCAAGTCCTAATCCTTCAAATCTGTGAATATGCTACCTAACATAGAAAGGAGACTTTGCAAATGTGATAAAGTCAAGGTTCTTGAAATGAGGAGATAATTCTGAATTATCTGGATGGGTCCAATATAATCACAAGGGTCCTTACATATAAAAGTGTAAGTCAAGAAAGTCAGAGTCAGAGAAGGAGTTATGACAATGAAAACAGAGATTGAAGTGATATGAGGCTATTACCTAGGAAAGTGGGCAGACTCTAGAAGCCAGAATGTGCGAGGAAATAGGACTCTTCCCTAGAGCCTCCAGGAGTAATGCAGTCCTGCTGACACCTTGATTTTCACCAATGAGACTTATTTCAGATTTCTAACTTACCAAACTACAAGATAATAGATTTGTGTTGTTTTAAGCCTCTAAATCTGTGGTAGATTCTCAGAGTAGCAATAGGAAATGAATACAAGTCCTCTTTTAATCCAATCTGAGTGTCTCTGGGTGACTCAGAATTACAGTATCCCAACATTTTGTTTTTTAAAGCTATATTCACCAGTGAAAATATTTTAATATTAGAGCAACAAAAGCCTATGTTCTATTGAGCAATCTTCTGGAATTGTGTGTTGTACCTTCTCAATTAAATTGTTTGAAAATTAACATTGGATTGAACTTAGATGTGCAAGAGCGGAATCAACCCAAAGATAAGCTCTAAAGCTCACTGCCTATGATGGTTTTCTAATCTGTAAAGAAATAGATGAAAAGCTGCAAATTTACACTGCTCTTTGGACTCTGGATTGTTTTTACTCTTTTAGAAAAACATAGAGTCATAAATTGCCTTTCTCTTTGTTTTCTCCCTAAGACAATCTCCTTATTTATTATGATGCATTTTCCCTGCTTCTGGTAGTATGTGTTTCCTAAGTCTGTGAGACAGGAAGTTTTAGAAAGGTATATTGCAAATGTTTTGATGACACCATTCTATTTTCGACTTGCCCTTCCTCCAAGCTTTTCTTCTGCACATCCCTGTCCTACCTAGTTTCTTTGTATGGATCGTGAACTTTTGCTTCATCCTATTATACCAGGGCTTGGCCATGACCAACCTCATGTTTCTGTCACTGCATGAATTAGTGCTTGACTTGTAAACAAATATGTAAATTGGTCTTTTCCCCTTAAGCACCCTTCCAAGTAACTCATTTTAGGACATTGGTCTATGTCTTTTCAGTGCAGAGCAGTAGTGCTGGATCTTCCAAGGCTTTGTGAACACCTGTGCATGTGCTTTGGATTGCAAAGTCATGAATAGACAGTAACTGCTCTGGAATGAACAAGTTGCTTGAGTCAAAATGCCATGCTTTTCCTCCTTGTTTTCCCACAAGAGTTACTCCTGAAGTGCATGACTTGATCTTTATTTCTAATACTATTGTCTTTATACAGGTCGAACTACAAAAACTATCGTTATGTCCTGGTCTTTGGTTTTGCCTTCAAGGAAATCAACAGGAGTCCACAGCTGCTCCCCAACCTGTCTCTGGGTTTCCATGTCTACATTTCCTTCCACAATGAAGTCAGCACGTTGGAGAGCACCATGAGGTGATCATTAGGAGGGGGCTGGATGATCCCTAATTACACCTGCCAGGCACAGATCAAGATTGTGGCTGTCATTGCAGTAACCACACCAGCATTCTCTGCTCAGATAGGGACGCTGTTGGAGCTCTACAAATACCACAGGTATGAGCATGGTGGGGGGATGGATCTGGAGGGACAGAAGTTTTCTTCCTTGGTGAAATTCTTTGGCCAGTCAAGTGGAAAAGAAGAAAGTGGGTTTTCATGTCTCCCTAACAGGAAAATACCTACCACAGATAGTTCTTGATATGGTGGACACATTATTTTGGTGTGTGAAGCTGAGAAGAGATGAAGGAGCCAGAGGCTAGCATCATTGGCTAAAGCAGACCACAGTAGCTTCTGGAAATGTGGTTGCCCAAATTCTCTCAAAGGAATGGAAGCTGGATATTCTCAAATGACCACACCTTAGTTATTTATCTTATAGTTAGTAAAATTTTGTATGTAAATATGTACTTAAAATCATTTTACATTCGTCAACTGCTTTACAAATTAGTCACAAAATTAATCCTAATAAAATAAATGAAAAGGTACCATTATTATGAGAATCTTTAGAGATCTAGAAACTAAGATGGATAGAGGTTATATAACCTTCTCAAGATGGTTAAGTTAGTCATATTAGAGTCAGAATTTGAACCCAAGCAGTCTGACTTCAAAGCCAAGCTCCCCATCAATCACTTCTACCATCAGAAAATATTGCTTCATATTCACAGTGTTAGCACCAAGAATGACATAAGTTTAGCTACCTGGTCATATGAATTTTGCTGAAATTCTGTTTATTTTGCTTCCAGAGACTCAATATGGAACATTTTCTCTCTTTTGATTCAGATAACTTATGGAGATTATGATCCTGTACTGAAAGGTAAGGACTAGTTTTCCTCTCTATCACATGGCTTCCAAGGACACATCTTTAGTCTTCAGAAGGGCTTCATTGTTGATACATTTTGGCTGGACTTGGGTGGGAATCTTAGTGTCAGTTGATATAAAAAGTGAACATGCCTCTGGGAACTTAGATGAGAGGTGACTATGAATGGTGCCTGCCTGTGACTAAGATACCTGTGACCAAGAGGACATACACTTCAAAAGATTGAACCTACATGGCCAGAATCATAGGCTCATCAGCCAATATGTTTACCATGTATGGTGACACAAGTATATTAATAAGTGTGAGCATTGCAGGAAACTACTACTTAACCACTTAGAAGGTGTGCATCACTACACCACAATGGAATGCTTCTTTTTTTCCACTTCACCACTTTTTAGATACTTACCATGGATGGCTTTCCGTTGCACACCAGAACTTTGAGATATCTGGATTTAAACACTCTCTATGGACAGTTAGCCCCTCTAAATACCCAGAAGACTTTTTCTTTACCAACTTATGGCTTGAAATTTTCAACTGCTCATTTGCAGGTACTGAATGTGGAAAATTTTGGAGTGTCCGCTCAATGCCTCCCTGGAGTCTCTGCCAAAGGACAAATTAGACACGACCATGTCTGGATCCAGCTACTACATCTATTATGCTGTGGATGTGGTGGCCTGAGTTCTCCATGAAATGCTTTTTATGAAAGCAGAAGTGGTGTCCATAATGGATGCAGGCCAGCTCATGTTTCTCCCTTAGCAAGTAAAACTTCTCCCTTAAATATGATTATCATTGTTGTTTTTTTAGGATCAGAGTGTTATTTTATTTGGGTATAGAATTGTGATTGTGACATTGTCACAGATCAGCAGTCATTAGAGCATAATGAATTGTTGTTCTTTCTTACAGGTTGCAAGTAAATCTCTAATGATTGTAGGGTCTAATTAGCAACAGTGTCAACTCTTTTTACTAGAAATAATCAATTAAAAACTTTCATTGTGAGAGGTAAGTTTTTAAAATAAGTCTTAATGACAATTCATCCTAGGGAATTTAAAAAATCAGTGATTTGCAAACTCTAGTTCTGGCCCTATCCCATGATATCTTAAATGTCTCTGGGGAAAGACAATTTATTTGAACTTCCTGCATTTTTCTAGAAGGGCTAATGATAGCTAAATAAATATTTCCTCATTGAAATTTAAAATTGCTTTTGGAAGCAAGGAGTTTGATCCCCTTTTTACAGATGAGAACCCCAATACTTTGAAATATGTTTTAATTTCCCCAAGTCCTTATCAATTCTACTTAGAGGAACTTAGACTTTCATAAATCCAAAATCTATGAATAATGTGTCTTGAAACTCTTGCTTTCAGGTACAAGGAAGTGAATGTCATGTCAGATCTAAATACACGCATTTATTGTGAATATATATTTGTTTATGTGTATATATAAACATATATATAGTTATGTATTATGTAAATATTAGTTATACATTTACATATAAATTATATCAATTAATGCATGAATATTCTTTACTAGGAGCTTTCATCTCTTCTCTCTCATTTAATAAAATATTTTGTTCAAAGGTAGTAAGAAGCAAGATGTCTTTCTTTCTTATCTCTCCTTGAGTTCAAGGAAACTCCTAAAGCAATCTTCCTTGTTCCAGGTGCAGCTCAAGTTTAACCCTACAGCACTCCCTGGACATGGAATCTGCAGGAATGGTTTAAACAAATCACCATGTGCTCTCTGAGGGCAGACAAGGATGCCTTCTTCCTTAAGCATGCAGAAGAGTAAAGACTCCCTAAATTGAACTTATTCCTAGGATGACTAATATAGAGGGGGAAAAATCTAATTGCTGGGCAACTGAGTATCCCCACCAGTTCGTCTCTGGGTTTTCTGCCTCCAATTTCCATGCTCATTTCATTTCCCAAATTAGTCTCCCTTTCAGCTTCACCCATGCCTAAAAAACACCCAATTTAAAAACAGCACTGGAGAGTGACGTCAGCATCATGGCAGAGTGAGCTTTCCCCTAAACTCCTCCCCTGATAAGATACAACTAAAGGAACAGTCACAGACCAACAACAGAATCCTAGACAGTGAAAAGCAAGATCAGAAAGATCCACACCGCCGCACTTCTGAGAGTGGACCGTGCTGGGCCCCAGGATGAAGTGGGGAGAGGTAAGGAAATCTCCTCTCCCTCCCCATCAGATCAACAATCCCGGTCCTCGGGGCTCCCAGAGAGGGGGGAGGGGCGGCCCTCTGCTGGGAAACCATAACTCTTCGGGCTTTCTCAGCCAGTGGGAAACTCCCACACAGAGGACTCAGAACTGCTGTGGGGTACCATCAACATCTGAGCACCCCAGAGAGTGGATAACGAGGGGTGAATGAGAAGCCCCCTATGCCAGGGACCCAGTGGCCAAAAGAGAGAGCTCTCCCTCCCTGCAAACCGGACCCTGCAGCCCAGCAGACCAGACCACACCAAGCGACCTGTGGATCACAGGGAACAGCCACAGCAGAATGCAGGGGGCTCAGATTACACAGCCCTTTACCCCCACACAGTGGCACGGTGGAAATTGAAACCAGATATTTCCAGGATGAGGAAAAACAAAGCCAATACAAGAACCACAATTCAAAGATAAGTAAAATCACCACACCATAAGGAAAATGACAAGCACCCAGAAACCAACCATGAAGACACAGAAATTCATATCTTAAACAACAGAGATATCAAAATAGCTATCATAAAAACACTCAATGAAATACAAGACAACACAGACAAACAATTCAATGAGATTAGGAGTTTCTTCACAAAAGAGATTGAAATCATAAAGAAAAACCAATCAGTGCTGACGGTGATGACGAACACAATGGAGGAGATAAAGGAGAATCTGGAATCTTTAAAGAACAAAGCTGACAATATGGAGGAAATAATTAGCATTATAGAGGATAGGAATACAGATATGCTCCAGATGCAAGAGGAGAAAGAACTAAGACTAAAAGGAAATTAAGAAAGTCTCCGAGAAATATCTGACTCTATTAGTAAATGTATCATAAGAATTATAGGTATTCCTGATGGAGAAGAGAGGGAAAGAGGAACAGAGAGACTATTCAAGGAAATAATAGCTGAGAATTTCCCAAATCTGGGGAAGGAGCAGGAAATACAAGCAAGCAAAGCTAACAGATCACCTAAATACATCAACAGGCAAAGGCTCACTTCTCGACACCTAGTGGTAAGCCTGGTCAAAGTCAATGACAAAGAAACAGTATTAAGGGCAGCTAGATAAAAACAAAAAATAACGTAAAAAGGAACTCCCATCAGGCTTTCAGCGGATTTCTCAACAGAAACTTTACAGGCTAACGGAGAATGGAATGATATATTCAAAATACTGAAAGACAAAAACTTTCAGCCAAGAATACTCTATCCAGCAAAAATATTCTTCAAATATGATGGAGAAATAGTAACTCTCCCAGATAAACAAAAGCTAAGGGAGTTCATGGCCACGAGACCCCCACTACAAGAAATACTCAAGAAGGCACTCAGGCCTGAAAAAAAAGAAGAGAAAGGGAATACAAAGCCTGGAGTAAGGAGAAATATACATAGACAAACTCAGAAAAATAGCACGTCTTTACCGGAATAGGTTAACAACCACTTAAAAACCAAAATCAAAGATCAAAGGAAGGAATTCACCAAAAATAAATTTAACCTCATCTCTGTAACACCCACCCACAACACAAGATAGAATAAGGTATAACAAGAATGACTTAGAAGGGGAAGAGGAAAGTGATTGAATTGACTTAGTATAAGGAAATAGGAGGCCATCAGATAATGGACTATCTCATACACAAGATTTTTTACACAAACCTCAAAGTAACCACTAAACAAATCATCAAAACAAAATCACATATGATAAACAAAGAGAAAACTAGAAGAGTCATAAGACAGAACAACCAAACTGAAATGGCAGTCCGAAACAAATGGGAGAAGAAACAAAAGGAAATGCAAAAGAACCGGAAAATAAGTGACAAAACAGCAACATTAAGCCCTTATATATCAATAATTACCCTAAATGTAAATGGATTGAACTCTCCAATCAAAAGATACAGTGGCAGGATGGATTAAAAAGCAAGACACAATACACATCTCAGCTATAAAGACAAGCACATCCTCAGAGTGAAAGGATGGAAGAAGATACTTCAAGCTAATGGCAAACAAAAGAAAGCAGGTGCTGCCATACTCATATCAGACAAAGTAGACTTCAAGCTAAAACACGTTAAGAGAGACAAAGAAGGGCAATATATAATGATAAAAGGGACACTCCACCAAGAAGACATATCACTTATAAAAGTATATGCACCCAACCTAGGAGCACCAAGGTACATAAAGCAACTACTAACAAACTTAAAAGGAGACATTAACAACAACACAATAATAATAGGGGATCTTAATACCCCACTTACATCAATGGATAGATCATCCAGACAAAAAGTCAAGAAAGAAATAGTAGAATTAAATGAAAAACTGGATGAGATGGACCTAGACATATACAGAGAACTCCATCCAAAAACAGCTGACTGCACACTCTTCTCAAGTGTGCATGGAACATTTCAAGGATAGATCATATTTTGGGAAACAAAGCAAGCCTCAATAAATTTAAGAAGTTTAAAATCATAACAAGCATCTTTTCAGACCATAATGCTATGAAACTGGAAATGAACGATGAAAATAAAAACTGGGAAAGTGACAAAAATGTGGAGATTAAATAACATGCTACTGAACGACCAATGGATCATGGATGAAATTAAAGGAGAAATCAAAAACTACCTGGAAACAAACGAAAATGAAAATATGCCATACCAAACCATATAGGATGCAGCAAAAGCGGTCCTGAGAGGGAAACTCATAGCGTTCCATGCCAACCTTAACAAACAAGAGAAAGCCCAAATAAGCAACCTTAAATTACACCTAACAGAACTAGAAAAAGAAGAACAAACAAAGCCCACAGTCAGCAGAAGGAGAGAAATAATAAAGATCAGAGCAGAAATAAATGAAATTGAGACCAAAAAAACAGTAGAAAGGATTAATGAATCAAAGAGTTGGTTCTTTGAGAAGATAAACAAAATCAACAACCCCTTAGCCAGGTTTACTAAGAAAAAAAGGGAAAAGACTCAAGTAAATAAAATTAGAAACGAAAGAGGAGAAATTACAATGGATACCATGGAAATACAGAGGATTATAAGAGAATACGATGAGAAATTATATGCCAACAAATTGGACCATCTAGAAGAGATGGATAAATTCTTAGACTCATACAAGCTCCCAAAATAAACGAAGAAGAAATGGAGAATCTGAATAGACCAATCACAAGTAAAGAGATTGAAATAGTAATCAAAAACCTTCCAAAAAATAAAAGTCCAGGACCAGATGGCTTCTCTGGTGAATTGTACCAAACAGTCAAAGAAGATTTAATGCCCATCCTTCCCAAAATATTCCAAAAAAATAGAGGAAGATGGAACACTTCTTAAATCATTCTACGAGGCCAACATCACCCTGATATCAAAGCCAGACAAAGACTATACAAAGAAAGAAAATTACAGGCCAATATTGCTGATGAACATAGATGCAAAAATCCTCAACAAAATATTGGCACATTGAATACAGGAATACATTAAAAAGATCATACACTATGATCAAGTGGGATTTATACCAGGGACACAGGGATGGTCCAACATCCGCAAATCAATCAACGAGATACATCACATCAACAAAACAAAGAATAAAAACCACATGGTCATCTCAATAGATGCATAGAAGACATTTGACAAGATACAACATCCATTTATGATAAAAACTCTCAACAAAATGGGAATAGAAAGAAAGTACCTCAAGATAATAAAAGCTATTTATGACAAACCCACAGCCAACATCATACTCAATGGGGAAAGACTGAAAGCCATTCCTCTGAGGACAGGAATGAGGCATGGCTGCCCACTCTCACCACTCCTGTTCAACATACTACTGGAGGGTTTGGCCAGAGCAATTAGGAAAGAAAAAGGAATAAAAGGAATCCAAATATGTAAGAAAGAAGTGAAACTCTCACTATTTGCAGATGACATGATTTTATATGTAGAAAACCCTAAAGAATCCGTTGGAAAACTATTAGAAATAATCAACAACTACAGCAAAGTTGCAGGGTACAAAATCAACCTACAAAAATCAGTTGCCTTTCTGTATGCTAATAACGAACTAACAGAAAGAGAACTCAAAAAGATAATACTATTTACAATTGCATCACAAAGAATAAAATACCTAGGTATAAATCTTATCAAGGAGGTGAAAGACCTATACAATGAGAACTACAACACATTATTGAAAGAAATCGATGATGACATAAAGAAATGGAAAGATGTCCCATGCATGTGGATTGGAAGAATAAAACTAGTTAAAATGTCTATATTACATAAAGCAATCTACAGATTCAATGCAATCCCAATCAGAATCCCAATGACATTCTTCATGGAAATAGAAAAAAGAATACTAAAATTCATATGGGACAGCAAAAGACCCCGAATAGCTAAAGCAATCTAAGAAAAAAAACAAAACAGGAGGCATCACAATCCCTGACTTCAAAACATACTACAAAGCAATAGTAATCAAAACAGCATGGTACAGGTACAAAAATAGACACATAGATCAATGGAACAGAATTGAAAGCCCAGAAAAAAAACCACACATATACGGACAGCTAATTTTCGACAAAGGAGCTAAGAACATACAATGGAGAAAGGAAAGTCTCTTCAATAAATGGTGTTGTGAAAACTGGACAGCCACACACAAAAGAAAGAAAGTGGACCACCTGCTATCGCCATTCACAAAAATTAACTCAAAATGGATCAAAGACCTGAAGGTGAGACCTGAAACTATAAAACTCATAGATGAAAATATAGGCAACACACTATTTGACATTGATCATAAAGGAAGCTTTTTGGATGACATGCCTACCCATATTAGGGAAACTAAAGAAAAAATAAACAAGTGGGACTTTATCAGATTAAAAAGCTTCTACAAGACAAAGAAAACCACAATCAAGATGAACAGACAACCCACCAGCTGGGAGAGAATATTTGCAAAACATATATCTGGCAAGGGGTTGATCTCCATAAAATATAAAGAACTCACACAACTGAACAACAAAAAAACAAACAACCTGATCAAAAAATGGGCAGAGGAAATGATCAGACACTTCTCTAAAGAAGAAATACAGATGGCCAATAGACACATGAAAAGATGTTCAACATCACTAATCATCGGGGATATGCAAATCAAAACAACACTAAGATATCACCTCATGCCTGTTAGAATGGCTATAATCACCAAGACAAAAAACAACAAATGTTGGAGAGGATGTGGAGAAGAAGGAACCCTCATACACAGCTGGTGGGAATGCAAACTGGTGCAACCTATATGGAAAACGGTATGAAGATTCCTTAAAGAATTAAAAATAGAGATGCCCTATGATCCAGCCATCCCACTACTGGGAATCTATCCAACGAACCTGAAATCAACAATCCAAAGAGGCTTGTGCACCCCTATGTTCATTGCAGCATTATTCACCATAGCAAAGATGTGGAAGAAACCTAAGTGTTCCTCGACTGACGACTGGATCAAAAATGTGGTATATATATGCAATGGAATACTGCTCAGCCATAAAAAAAGACTAAATTGTCCCATTTGCAATAACATGGATGAGCCTGGAGAGTATTATGTTAAGTGAATTAAGCCAGAAATAGACAGACAAACACTGTATGATCTCACTCATATGTGGACTATAAACCAACACATGGACAGAGAAAATTGTATTTTTGTTACCAGGGGCAATGGTGGTGGGCACAAGGGGTGAAGGGAGGCATATATATGGTGATGGACAAACAAAAATGTACAACCCAAAATTTCACAATGTTAAAAACTATTAAAACTTCAATAAAATATAAATAAATAAATACAAATGAAAAAAAAAACAAAACAGCACTGGAGCTCATGTGTCACTGGATGAGAAAAGAAACTCTGTGTCACAGCATGAAATTCTGAACTATATGATTTTCCTAAAGGTCTTGGACTTCAGGTGAAAGTAAGAGAGTTTGTTTCCCAGGATCCACGTGGTCAAGTTTTCAAGCTGTGGGATTCAATAAGGTTGCAGAAAACTCAATCTTGGATTAATTCTACATCTACATCACAAGATGGAGACCACATATGAAAACAACGGTGAAATTATTTAACTCATAACAAAATCCCAATTAATTGATATTAATTTTCTTACTGTCCTAGAGATATTGAAAAGACACTATTAATTAAGGAGATTTTCCTGAATTTTGAAATGTTTTATATACTACAGGCAGGACAGTGAGGCTACCAATTTAATAGGATGAGCTGATAAAAAATTGATGATTTAAACTCCCATTTAAGCTGAAAAAGTGTCAATCTCATTGCTTGCAAATTTATTGCTCTGCGTGCATTGTGCCTCGAAGACATAACAGATGCTGACGATCTAGACTTTTGACGACTTGTAGATACAATTCAAATTGTCTTTTGCCATTTGGTTTTCTTCCAGAAAACAGATTTTATTCTCTCTAACTAGAATCAAAAGAATTGACATTGAGGTCTCTTTTTGAATATTTCAATATTTTATTAATATTCCTCATATTTCCATCTCTTCATCTCACCTTTATAAATTCTTGTAGAAAAATTCACCGTCAAAAAAAAAGATTTCTTTTGCTCTTCCAGGAACTACATTCTTCCTCTTCATCGGATTTCCCTTTAAAACTCAATCTTGTAAGCCATCCTTCAAGGTGCTATATTATATCATTCAAGCCTGTCCATGTGTCTTTAGTGTAGAATCTACCTGACATTAAAATATATTACTAAATAAATTCAATAATTGCAATTTCTACTAATCAAACAATTCTCATGTAAATGTATTGTATGAATTTAAATATTATTTATTATTAAGGTAAAATCTGCTTATAGTTCAAAAAAGTAATCCAGGAATAGCATATTCAGAATAACATTTGGCAATAACAAATATGATTCACGTTCAAATGCTCCATTTGCTTAAAACAAACATGTGTCCTAGTCATTGAGATGGAAAATGTTTTAAATCATTATGTGTCTTCACGTTGGGAACTCTTTTCTGCAGATTGACCTTGATTTTATTTTGCTTTCCCTGGGTGCATCAATCATGTCACATCTTAGAGGTGATCTTTAGGATAGTTTGTGAGATAATTTAAACAATATTATCAATTATTCAATATTATAAAATCATAAAATATTATCAAATTATATAGTATGGTTCAGTATTATCAATAATTCTCTTCTTTCAAACTCCCCCCTATGGGTGGAGGATGTTCTGTCAGTCAGGATTCAGGAAAATCCCTCAGGAAGAGAGCTACCTGCTGCTTTGACTGTGTATTGTGCCCAGAGAGAGAAATATGTAAGCAGACAGGTATGAACTGGCAAAATTACATAATTACAATCACTTTCTCTCAGACCTTCTTTGTCTCCAAATAAAATGTAAAGGGTCTGGGATTAACCAATAGCATCACATTTCTTCTTTATTTTCAACTATTTCATTCACTCATTCAATACATTCATTTAGGTAATCAATACATCATTCCCATGTTGGGAGTTACCTTGATCTGGCTTCTTTATACTCACATTGTTAGGTTCTGATGAAGCAGCTCTTCTCAAGGGAATATAGCTCTTAAACCACATGTTGTGTTAGGCAAACACTTAGAGATTCCGTAGCACCATATACTCATCTTGATCACAGAATAACACACATGGAATTATGATGGAAGTAAGTGTGGGTGTCTTAGGACATGCCCCCTATTCATATCTTTACACCCAGGTGACGAGCACTATGCCTTACACATAGTAAGTGTGCAAAAACCGGAACTAAAGATTCACTAAATGAATGGATATATTATATTATTATTACTCTAGTAGAAGATATGAACAATGAACTGAGCATGCAAACTTGATAAGATAAAGGCCCTGCTTTCCAAAAAATCATAGTAAGTTACATGTGAAAAAAGAATAACAGGGCAATTTGAAACGTGTCATAGTAAAGGTAGTTAGAGGTTAGCAGAGTCAACAAGTGTAGATAGTCTTACTTGGATGAATCAGATAATTCTTCAGGGAAAGCCAATGTTTTGTTGAGTTTTTAAAAATATGTAGGGATTTGTCATTTCAAGATGAAGAGGGAATTCTTAGCAATAGAAGTTTGAACAACAAAGTCTATGCAAGATGAATAACTTCTGGAGACCTACTGCCCAACATGGGCCTATATTTAACAATATTGTATTGTAGACTTAAAAATTTACTAGCAGGGTAGATTTATGTTGTCTTCCCACCTCAAAAGAAAAAAAGTATTTTAAAAAAGACGGTTAAATTAAAAAAATAAAGAGGACAGGAGGAAACATTTGGAGACGATGAGTAAATTTAAGGACTTGATTGTAGTGATGGTTTCACGGGTGTATATTATCTCCAAACACATTAAGTTGTATACATTAAATATGTACAGCTTTTTGTATGTCAGTCATACCTCAATTAAGTGTTTTTAAAATATTTTATGTGGCATATTTAGACATTTGGAATTAGACTAATATGGTTGGAATGAGATGATAATGACTTATCATGAATGATGATGTAATAGGTAAATAAAGAAAAAAAAAACCATCATATTTAAGTACAATATTCCAGTCTTACCAAACAAAACAACAAACAATTCATACATACTTATTACCAAAGTAATCTCTTGACATTGCCGAATGTTCTGTCCAGTAAAATAATGCATGAAATAACATATTACAGAATAAAAAATGGGCTGAAGGGGAGAGCATGTTTAAAAATTATGTTTGTTGTTAGAACGCATCTGGCTATAAATTAAAAAGAAAACAAACTAAATGTGTCTTTTAAAAAAATATTTATTATATCCCATAAAAAAGACCAGACTACTTTACTACAATGATTGTTTGTGCCAGAAAAAGTAAAGCACAGTGTTGCATTATAAAGATGGAGAAGGAAATATGTTTTATTCCATTTGTTATTTACTTGGTGAATGTTGTCAGAAATATCACTTTTTACAAAAAAATAGTGAAACAATTTAACAAAAGAAGGCCAGTGATAGAATGACTCCAGGATTAGAGAATTCACCAGCTCAAAACTATAATCAAGCACACATGATATTCTCATAATTTGCTCTGTCATCTTTGGTTCTCAGCTTTGTCTACAGGCTGGGCTCCTTATGGTTTCAGAGGCTGAGCTATTTAAAGTATTATACTATAGCAAGTGAACAGAAAGTTGAAAAAGTGTGGGCATCTATTCCCCCTGACTTTGGAAGAGTCACTCAAAAAGACATCGTCCCAGTGGGGCCAACTATAATTGATTTAGAGCTGTCAACCTCCCCTCAATCACATGGTCTCATGGAAGAAGTTGAATGTCAAAGCACAACTGAGCTGCTGGTAGGAAGGGGACAGATGGGTCATGAATACGCAACCAGTGGAATCTGCTTCTGTGTTTACTTACATAATGCAAAAAAATATTTTAAATTAGAATGCAAAAATATCTAATGAATTAGGGGCATCTAAAATAATATAACAGGCCAGCACTGTGGTGTAGTGGTTAAAATTCAGCGTGCTCCACTTTGGTGGCCTGGGTTCATGGGTTCAAATCCTAGGCATAGACCTACACCACTCGGCAGCCATGCTGTTGCGACAACTCACATACAAAATAGGGGAAGACTGGCAGAGATGATAGCTCAGGGTTAATCTTCCTCAATCAAAAGATAAATCAATCAATCAATAAATAAATCAATAAATCAATCAATAAATAATTAACTAAATAAACAAAAGATGAAAATAATGTATCAATAATAAGGATTTTCCTACATATCAATAGTAAAGTGTTTGATAATGCAGTATGAAAGTCTCATTTCTCACTCTCAAAAACACAAAAATGTAATGCACAAAGTACATTAGTTAGAATGTGTTCAGCTGAAAGTGATAGAGTAACTCATAGTGGCCATAAATCATGACATTTATTATTTATGTTACAAGAATTTCAGAAATAGACAAATGTAAAGTTTTTTTTTCTATCAACCTTTTGATAATAGAGACTCAGGCTGTATATAACTTCTGCTTCAATATGCTTAGTGTGTGGGATTTTATTTTTATAAGTGTCTGCCACTGCACAGCATCCACATGGGAAAGAAAGAGGAAGAGTCAGCTATAGCATCCTATTTGATGCACGTTTTATTTAGTGCAAGAAAGAGACCATACAGTCAGATTGTCATTGATTTCTGTCCATGGCGCATAACTCACAAGTGAGGTGGAGCACACTCTGGCAAAAATTAGCTTAGATCTGTCACAATTGGCTTACTTCACTCAAAATTGGGGTTCTAATAGCTAAGCATAATGGAGGAAGTGTACTGAGTAGGTAGTTACTGTATGCTATGCGAAGTATAGTTTTAATTTTGGCTAAAAATGTGTTTGAGAAATGCAAAAGAAAATGAATAAATTTAACGCCATTAAATTTCCCAAATGGAATGTCTGAATATTACAAAAGTCTGTATCGTTGTCTAAATAATTTTTAGTTTTAACGCAATTCAAACCACTTTATCAAATGAATTTACTTTGAAAGTTAAGAATTTTACTACATTTTTTATGAAACAAAAATTGAGTTAGAAAAATCGAAAAACAAGATTTATATAGAAAAGTGAGTCAAAAAGAAAAGCTGTAATTACGGTAATTGCATTGTTCTAATATTATTTGTAGAAATAAGGACGAGAAAAGAATGCCCACTTTCAACAATAAGAATGGCTGCTTCATGCTCCGAGGTCAGAGTTGAGTAGTTGTGACAGAGACCCTATGGCCCACAAAGCCTAAAATATTTGTCCTCTTTCACTTTACAGTAAAAGTTTGCCAAATACAAATTCATAGCCCAGGGCGCAGCCCTTGCATGATGGCTGATGGACATGCTTGCGTATGTGTTGCAGCTGCCTCATCCTCAGCTGAGATGACTTTTTCCCATGTGTTCTTCTTGTCTCACAGTGCTCCCCAGAGCGATTGAGCTCTAGGTGAGCACAGTGGTAAAGCACTTGATGTCCCTGATGCTCCGCCGTCCTTTCCCTGTCTCAATTTCCCAGTACCTCACTGGTGTGTTGCAAAATCCCCACCACCTAAAATATTCGCCCTTAAACCCACAAGTTTATGGACACATCCAACTAACACAAGACCCAAACTTGGAACTTTTGGAGGTGGATTATCATTTACTTGAAGCTAAGAGCATTCTGACATAGGACGGGACTGTTTAATGTGAATATTATTAACGTAAGTCTCTGCAACTTTGTGTCTCACAACCAAATAAGGTGGAGGCTGTGGGCCCTATAATGCCAATGAGATTTTGTTTTTTGTCTTGGGAATATGGAAGACTGGCTGACTGAAACACCAAGACTTTCTTTTCCTTTTCAAATAGAGATCAACGTATAGGGCGTCCAGGAAACCAGTATGCAAACAATGAGAGAAATCGCAGCCTGCTAAAAGTTGTGACATTTCTGGCATTTGAAGATTCTTTAGGGAAGACTCTGGCTTGCACAGCTCCTTGTTTCTCTGTTGTCACAGCAGTGGTCCCTGGGGTCTTTGTGAAGCACTGAGACACTCCTGTAATCAAGGCCAAGACTTGGAATCTCAGCTACATCCTGCTCATCTCCCTCACCCTCTGCTTCCTCTGCTCCTTACTCTTCACCGGCTACCCAACACAACCACCTACATTACTCAACAAATCACATTTAGAGTTGTTTTTACTGTGGCTCTTTCCACTGTCTTGACAAAAACTATTACTTTGGTGGTGACCTTCAAGGTCACTGCACCAGGGAGAAGGATGTGGCAGTGGTTGGTGTCAGGGACACATAACTTCGTCATTCCCTTCTGCTCCTTTATCCAGCTGAGTCTCTGTTGGATCTGGCTGGGAACCTCTTCTTCTTCATTGACACAGATGCACACTCTGAACACGGCCACATCATCATCGTGTGCAACAAGGAGTCAGTCACTGCCTTCTACTCTGTCCTGGGATACCTGTGCTCCTTGGCCCTGGGCAGCTTCACTGTGGCTTTCTTGGCCTGGAACCTTCCTGACACCTTTAATGAAGCCAAGTTCCTGACGTTCAGCATGCTGGTGTTCTGCAGCATCTGGGTCACTTTCCTCCCCGTCTGCCACTATACCAAGGGCAAGATAATGGTGGCCGTGGAGAGTCTGTCCATCTTGTTCTCCATTGTGGAGCTATTAGGCTGCATCTTTGCCCTCAAGTGCTACATTAACTTCTTAAGGCTAGAGAGAAACCCATCAAGAGGGTTAAGGAATAAAACTGGTTCAGGTGAAAATAATCAATATATATATTTTTTTCACCAGCATTTGCATACACCTGAAAAATAAACTACCAAATTTTTGCAAGCAGACTTTAAGTACCAAGTAAAGGGCCAGCCCCTTGGCTTAGCGGTTAAGTGAGTGCACTCCGCTACTGGAGGCCCGGTTTCGGATGCCGGGTGTGCACCGACGCACTGCTTGTTTGGCCATGCTGAGACCGCGTTCCACATACAGCAACCAGAAGCATGTGCAACTATGACATGCAACTATCTGCTGGAGCTTTGGGGAAAAAAATGAGGAGGATTGGTAATAGATGCTAGCTCAGAGCCGGTCTTCCTCAGCAAAAAGAGGAGGATTAGCATGGATGTTATCTCAAGGTTGATCTTCCTCACACACACACACACACACACACAAAAAATATCAAGTATATTTACCTGACATCTCAAATTAATTTATTGCTTTACATATCTTTTGGCTTTGTACAATGATCCTCGGGCATTCAAATGCACAAATACACAAATATGAATATTACCTCAGATTAATTTTTCTCTAAAATTATCTGTGGTATCTTACATAAATGCCCACACATCAGTTCTCTCTCTCCATCTGTGTGTTTTGGTAGAACCCTCGCACTTTGACTCCGTGTGGACTTGGCCTTGTAAATTGCTTTGTTCAATTGGACACTAGTAAAGGACAACAACACATCTTTAAGAATATATATTAAGAATAACTTTACTAATTTTATGATCATGGATATTCTCCTGTATTGTCATCCACCACTGTTATGCACTGATCATTTCTACTTTTAATTTTAGCCCTTATAATCCATTTGGAGTGATTTACTTGTGAATAATGTTGGTCGATGGTCCAGTGTTTTATTTTGCAAAGGGATAGCTTATTGTCTATAAAACAAGTACTTGGGGCTGGCCCGGTGGCGCAAGCGGTTAAGTGCGCGCGCTCCGCTGCGGCGTCCCGGGGTTCGCTGGTTCGGATCCCGGGTGCGCACCGAAGTACTGCTTGCTAAGCCATGCTGTGGCGGCGTCCCATATAAAGTGGAGGAAGATAGGCACCGATGTTAGCCCAGGGCCATCTTCCTCAGCAAAAAAAGAGTAGGATTGGCGGATGTTAGCTCAGGGCTGATCTCCTCACAAAAAAAAAATAAAAATTACTGTATCATTTTAAAAGTTGATTTTAAATACAGTGAATCTGAATGATGCTTGAAAAATGGATATTATTTTCATTCATAATTGTAATATATCTCTCCATTTCTTCAGAACTTTTATGTCCTTTGGTATATCTTTATAATCTTCTTCATTTATCTTAAATAACTTATAAATTATATAACTACATATGGCATCATGTTGCATAAATCCAATTACTTTAAATATTTTATTTCTCCTAAGATTAGAATAATTACTTATAAGTTTAAAATATTTCTTGCTAATATAAATATATTTTTATATGGTTATCTAGTATCTTTTCACGTTAGTCAACTTATTTAAAATTCTAAATTTTATAAGTTATTTCCCACAAAAATAATAGATTTTTCTCTTCTTCTCTAATATTATTTACCTTCTTCTTTCTGTTCTCATTTTTAAATGACTGGGCTCTCTGGTGCCACACTGAATCACAATAATATTTGCCAGGAGCATTTTCCTCTTCTGAAGTATAGCATAACCACCAGATAAAATTCTTTTTCAGGACAAAGCAATCATCTAAGAGAGAGAAAACAAAAACGTGAGGGGGAACCTTTTCTACCTGGAAGTCAACAGACTTCCCTCTCTTGGTTATTTAGTTCTAGAGATGTTATGACAATGTAACTACTGAGAATTAGAGGATCTCACTCTAGTTCCAGGAATTAATCTTGGTCAAATAGTTTAACCTCTTTAGATTTTCTTCATCTTCATTATGAAGAGATTGAAAAGTGTTTTTGAGTTTTAATGTCCTATGATTCCAAGGTACCCTTTACCCAGATGCACTTGACAAAGACAAGAGTGAATTTTCAGTTATCTACTTCTCCATCAACATTGTAATCCACATTATCACTTAGGGAAGAAGAATGTCCCTGAGCTAACATCTGAGCCAAATCTCCTCTAATTTTTCTCTGTAGGATGCACCACTCCTCAAGAATGGCTTGAGGAGTGGTGCATTAATTGTCGGGTGGTGCATAGGCCTGTGCCCAAGATCAGAACCAGTGAACCCTGGGCCACGAAATCAGAACACGGGGACTTGACCACTACACCACGTGAGCAGGACCCAACATTATTTTTGTCTGAGGAAATGGATGTATGGAAACACTTAACTATGGTTTGTAAATAGATAGTTCATAGGGGAATTTTGTCTGCAAGAATGGAAAGAGAGGTTACATAGCTGCAATATGTCTTTGTATGTAAATATCTAGATGGAAACTTAACGTGGCTGTGCCAAGGAAGGACATGACAACATGATACATCTAGAACTAATACATCTACACATACAAAGAAGAAAAAAACCCGCTATATATTCGATCAGCATACATAGCATTATGCTAGACTTGTTCACAGACATTGAAACCCTGAGCCCAGATTCTCACTTCCTCCACTCAACAAGGGATCAGCTTTGGGTTATTCCAGCGACCCAAAAGTCCCAGGTCCAGCTGTTGCCCAACCTGGAGGGTTTCCACAAAGTCCCTTGACTTGTCATCATGAGGTTAAGGGTAAGAGTGTGCTAGACTTAAGACAAGGGGGATAGGTAGGGAGACCATGGATCTCAAAATGTTAGCCGCTGTCCTGGCATCTTTTCAGCAGACTAGATGCTGGACTTCCTGCTGGTTCAGAGTCAGGCCGTAAATGGAGCACTTGTGACTGCACCAGAAGTGAACCAAGACGTGCACCGGAAGTGGACCAAGATCAGCACCAGAAGGTGAACACAGGCTTGTAAGTGGGATGTGGAACATGGCACCCACCAGGATGAATTGTGTGGCAAGTTGTACTATCTTAATGTAGAATGTGTGTGTGCCAGCAGTTGGCAGGAAACTGGAGTTGTGTGTTTGATGTAAAGACTGAGCGGAGGGGAACTTTGAAGCCTGGGGACCACTAAGCTGTAGTTTGAATGGGTCTGAGTGCCCAATCCTGGTATGGTAATGTGAGAGGTAAGATTAGCCTTTGTGAATTTTTGTTTGGTTGACTAAGACAAACTCTGTCCTGAGATGGACTGGTAGCTGTAGTTGGAGCTAAAACAGGTTCTTACAGACTGTCAGGGGCCCACACTCACCACTCCTATTCAACATAGTACTGGAAGTGCTAGCCAGAGCAATCAGGGAAGAAAAAGAAAATAAAAGACATCAAAATATGAAAAGTAAAATTAAACTTGTCTCAATTTGCAGATGACATCATGACGTTTTTTTCCAAAAAACTAAGATCTAATCAATGAAATCAGTAAAGGATACAAAATTAACATAAATATCAGTAGCATTTCTGTTCACTATACATGTTTCTGTACATGTTTCTGCATTTTGGGGGGACCAACTCAACCCATAACATTAGCGTTGTCTCAAGTCAGAGGAGGTGGGTTTCAGTGTGGTAAGTCATAAATTTATGTGGTGGTTGCAAAATCTAGAAGCCCTTGTCTCAGCCAGAGTCTCATGTCTGTGTGTATTGGATGCATTTTGCAATTCCCAACTCAGTAGTCATGTAACTTTAACATTTTTATCTTAATAATATATTTTACTTAACCCAGTATGTCAAGAAGTATTATGATCTCAATATATAATCAGTATAAACATTATCTTTGAGATGTTCTATATTCACTTTGTCATACAAAATTTTTTAAAATCCATGCATATTTTACACTCATAACATATCTCAATTTGGACTAATCATATTTTAAATGTTCAATAATGACATATGGCCAGTGGCTACCAGATTGGTAAACAAAATAATTAATAGATGTTATGTTTTTGGAGCTGTTTGAGATTTACGGAAAAATTGAGATGAAAGTACAGAGTCCCCATATACTCCTCCTCCCTGCTCACACGCACGGTTTCCATTATTATTAACATCTTGCATTAGTGTGGTATATCAGCTATAAATCAGGAACCATGATTGATACTGTCGGGGGGCAGAGGAAGAATCACCCTCTGCCCTTTTCCTTAAGGTTCTTATGGCTGGCCAAATAATTAACAAGACAGGTTAGCAGGAGAAAATAATACCAAGTTTAATAACATGTATACATGGGAGAAATTCAGAAATGAGCAACTCGTCCCTCTGTCTAAGCTGCCCTCTTAAATATTGCAGCTAAAAGTGAGGAACGTGTTGGGAGTTGGTAGTGGTCTGGGACTTCAGAGGCCAGGAAGACAATTCTTTTCAGGGTCATGTATAGATAATGTGGTCAGGGAGAGACAGAGTTTTTGATAAAAGAGGCTTGGTGCCTTTCCTATTGTAACTTCTATCCTACATTATCTTTACAACCATCATGATAATAACTCCTTCCTGAAACAGATCTTTCGTTTTAAATACATTAGGCAGTTTGGGAGGGGAAACTCAAATATTCTTCCTGAGTTCTCTGAGCCCTTATTGTCTTCAGCTCAAAAAAATCTGCATACCAGAGTGGTGCCTCCTGTGGTAGCTTGCCCTGAGCACCATCAATACATTATTGTTAACTAAGAACTATAGTTTACGTTAGGGTTCACTCTTTGTCTTGTACATTCTGTGGGTTTTGGGAAATGTATCTTGTGTCCACCATTACAGTATCATACAGAATAATCATTTTCCTGCCATAAAGGTGCCCTGTGCTTCAAGGCCAGATAGATGTATAGATGTGGCCCTTGTCATCGATGTTTGGGGTGATGGGAACATAGGTGTGTTCCAGCTTGTATCCTCAAATTTGGGATGAAAAAATAAAGGAATTTCCCACATAGTCCCATATTCTCATAACAGCATAAATAGTGGAGGAAACTAATGCCGAAGGTGTAGAAGTGGATGATCACACCATATTGATTCCTGGGATTAACAAGGTTAAAAGAACTGAGGAAGAGGAAAGGAGGAAGATTTTTAAGACTCAAAAATGTAGCTTTATTTTTGCATTGATCTTGAGCTATGGATTTGGAATTTTCTGAATTCAGCCTGACTATTGCTTCCCCAGGCAGGGACTCATGTGCTTGTGGTGTTTCTGCACTCATGATTGGTGTGCAGCCCTGCATGGGTCCCACATGGATTGTCCTGTGGCTGTCTTGGGCCCTGGATGTATGAAGCTGCCCCTGTCTATCTTTGACTTTGGAAGGAGAGATGCTGGAACGTTCTTGGCAGAGCCCTGACTGACATGGATACTTTCTGAACCTTTCACCTTACACTTTATATCACATCCTCTGATGCAGTTATTTTGCAACATCACAAATGGCATTCATGTGGATAGCTTGTTGACAAAATTTTGGGACCTCATCTGCCCAAGAGGAGGTTGTCCCTGGAGCCTTACTATCCACGGACGTGGATGAAATCATAGTGCCTAATGCTGGAGAGTATGTTCCTCAAACATGTTTTCCAACTGGTGTTTTTCAACTGGACACAGGACCTCAGATGCAGAGCCCAGCGGCAGGGTGGGGTCTGGATCTCACCAGGGGAGAGGAAGAGGCTGCTGAAAGGAGTCAGAGGGCATTAGAATTGCTTTTTCAGTCCACAAAAACCACATATACACATATGTGTGTGCGTGTGTGTGTGACATGTGTAGATATCTCCTTAGGCTGCATGTTCCACGTCTGCTTCTGCTGCCTCACACCTCATGCAGACACAGGGCTTTGCAGAGGCTTCTAAGATGTTCCTTTTGATTTTCTTCTTCCTGTTGCTGCAGTTTCCTCTCTTTGTGTATCATTTTGCTTATCCTGACAGCTTTTTGAGAATGTAACACAGTGCATACAAGGATGGAGATGCGGTTATTGGTGGGTTTTTCCCCCTTTATACTTGTTTCTTACACAGAGGGATCAAGAAGCCTAGCAAGGATGTCACTTTGCAGTGGTAAGTGCCTCTTTATTTATATTCTGCTTGATTATTATGATGAATGATGCCTATGGGATCTGTGGATGGATACACCAAGGCGCTCTGCATCACCTGTCCTGTCTTTCCCCGGCATCCCCACCTTCCCAGAACTGTCCATTATTATCTCTGTCTCATCCCACTGACTTTGTTGCTTACTTCAAAGAGAAGAACAGTGTTTTTATATTTTCCAGTTTTCTTCCTTTTAGTGTCCAATTTTTAGGCTTGGAAGCTTATGAGACAGCACTCTCCACCAACATACTCCACCGTCTCTGCCCTTCCTTCTGCTTCATCTGCCGCTGTATAGTGCTCTACATTCAGATCTGTTGGGGGGAGAATCCCAGCCTGTACAGAGGAGCCCCTGGGTGGGGGTGATCCTGTGTGCCTGCCCCTCACCCGTCTGTAGTTGTGATTTAGTGTCTTTGTTTTAAGCAAGGACTCGAGAGGGCTTTTGTTTTGGTGTTAGTTATTTTTACAAAAGCATGTTAAGGAAGTGCCCTCCAAAAAGAATGTATTTTAGAGAAGTGGATCCTGAATTTTATCAAATGCTTTATATACTTCATGAGCATACTGTGTTTTTTTCCTGGCAGAAAAGTGAGGACATTAAATGTGAGGCTATTAAAAGTTTATCTAATTTCTAAAGTTTGTTTAAGATGATTCCTTGCTTACATCTTCTTTTTGATGCTGGTAACAGGCTCATGTTAACTTCATAATTAATAGAAATATACCTTCTTATTCTATATTCTGGAAGAGTTTCCTGGTAGAGTAAATATCTATTCTTAAGTTTTAGAAACAATTCATCTGTAAATACATCCAACCCACCATATATTTGTAGTTTTCTTTCTTAAAAACTATCTGGAACCCAGAAAGAACATTTGTATAACTTTCTATTTTCTATTTGAGCCAGTTTGAGTAATTCCAGTTTCATTTAAAAAGCAGCCTTATCACTGAGATCCCAAAAAGCATCTCCATGTGCAGATGCACAACATTTACTCTGACTTCACTCCTGGTCCCATTTTCTTACCTATTGTTGTTGATGTTTGTCTTCCTCAAATAGTTTTTCTTTATCAGCTGTGTCTGAATGATGCCTATTTTATTGATCTTCCCAAAGAATCAGAGTGACTGATGAGTTTTCCTCTGGACTTATTTTATATTTATTTTATACTCTTAATTCTGCTTCAGTCTCTTTTTCCAAATTATTTTTTTATGTTTTCTTTCTCCTTTCTCTTTGTTTTGAGTTGATAGTTTAATTCACTTTCATTTTTATTTACTATTCAAGATATTTAATGCTCAAATATTTTCTCTCAGAACAGACAGTTTTCTTCTCTTCTTCCTTTCTCTCTCCTCTCTCTCCAGGGCTCCTTGCTACTCCTTTCTAATCATTGGTTTGATTTCCTGTTTCACCAAAAAGTTATTCATGAGAGTGATTATTGGCTTATAAATTGTCTGATTTGTTTAAGATATGTTGGCAGTTAATGAGCATTTTTGCGTGCAAGTTGGTTAAGGAACTGGATTTCAAATCTGCCTGTTCCTCTGATGAGCTATTGAGTCAGAATTTCTGTGGTTGGCCATGTATCTCTCTTTTGGTGGCTTCAGGAAATGATTGCTATGTAAAAATTACTTGTTGGACGAGGATAGGACCTAATTTTATAATAATATTATTTCTTTGCTTCGGAGTAGGAAGTTTGAGATTTATATGCAGGCATATGTGTATGTGTGTGCTCCAAAAATAATTAATGATAAATCAAGATTAACAATATATACGATTCCTATATTGACTTTTTTTTGGACAAAGACTGAGAAGTTAGTTGAATACTCTTACTATTGTTGTAGTTAGGTTTACTTTACTTCATATTTTTAAAATCCTTTTTTTAATATATGATTGAACATATACTTTTTGACTGCTAACCACCTTTTAGACCCTAAATCTTTTTCCTTCAGATACGTGTACCATTATACACATTCATATATAAAAGTTTCATATTAGTTGTGGCTTTACTTTTGTGAGCACGTGTATGGACTATTGCTGACAATCCCCTTTCTTTCTTCGTCTATGTTCAGTGTTAGTTTCCTATGTCTTCGTGGAATGTAGAGTAACATTCAATATTGAAAAAGTGATTTAAGTAACTTCAGTATAGTATAACTGATATACGTAGCATTATCTCTGTGGTTCTATTTTTTTGTACTTCGCTTTTTTCTTTTTTCCTAGTTTTACCCCATTTAAAGTAATTTTTCTTATTAAACTTTTCTTCACTGTGTTGGATATATAGATCTTTTTCACATTCTATTTTAGATTTTTTTTTTTTTTTTGCTGAGGAAATTTGGCCCTGGGCTAACATCCATGCCCATCTTCCTCTACTTTATATGAGATACCGTCACAGCATCGCTTGATGAGCGAAACATAGGTCCACGCCAGGGATCCGAACCCATGAACCTTTAGCCACCAAAGCAGAGCATGCAAACTTAACAACTACGCCACAAAGCTGGACCCTATTTTACCATATTTTTAATTTGAGAAATAAGAAGAACCCAGAATCTGAAGTCTTGTCTCACTGACTCCTGAATGTTAGATGAAAAATTAATTAGTATTTTACTTCTTTTCTTTTTCTCCAAATCCAGTGTCTCTAGGTATACATTAAGCATTAGGTCAAGATGGTTTTAAATTTTATGCAAATTCTTTAAAGTTGTCTGTATTTTGCATTTTTTATAAATCACATTAACACAAAGTACTTAGACAAATATTTTACTTTTTCAGTGTTCAATTCTTTGGTGTTGTGCCTTTTTTTGAAACCCGTCATCCTCAAACTTGATTAAGGATCTGAATGATCTGCAGGGCTTGTTAAAACACAGAATGAGTGCTGGACCCCACCCCAGATATTCTGACTCAGTAGGTTTCGGGTGAGGCTGAAAGACTGGCATCTCCAAATTGTGATTGGAAGCTCCCATGCATAATATTCCTTATTTTTTTTCATTTCACAGGCAGTAAAATCCGTGTCTCAGTGTGAGGGCTGTCCCTCCCCAATCCTTTGATTCTTCACAAGTGTTATGCCACAATAAACTTCTTGTACTCCTCACTCCACCTCAGTAATTGGAGGCCCCAACTGACACGCGAAAGTTCTTCATTTTTCCTCAGAAAGGGGTGCTTTATTTTCAGAAAAGTCACACAATCTGCAATAAGTTTAATATGGATGCTGCTCTCTGCTCTTTAGAGATTGCAATGTATTTTTACAACACCTGCACCATTCTTCCTTGTTCTCAGCATTTAACGCTCTAATATTGGAAACACATGGGGCTTTTGGACATTCTGGACATTCTCCCTTCTTCAAGTTTAATTGATCATATCACATCTGAACTAAGTTGAACTACATTTGGCCATATCATGGCTTGTCACATTACCATCAGGTATACGTATAGTATGTGTGCACCTCACAGAAACAGAATGGTCCTCGAGTGTGCCTCTCAATGATTCTTCTCCTAAAGTTTGATTAAATATGTTCTAAATAGAGGTTATCAGTTTAAGTTTAATGTACCTAATCCATACATACATTACTGGTCTGTAAAATTTTCTATATCATAAATTTATTTTGTTGCATAGCATGTAAATTATTTCTATGCCCCCAAGCTCACACATTTGATTTTAACATTTATTTTCTTTTCAAATGAAAGAACGAATTTCCATTAAAAGAGAGAAATCTAATGGAGTACACAAAAGAATGAAATACTATGAGTATGGAGGACTAGATACCTTGAAGAGGTTTCCCTCCACATAACAATATCTTCCATAAAATATAATTTTATTGCATTCTTGAGTTCACATGAAGTAAGCCAAATCTCAAAGGACAGAAGAAGGAAACTGTAAGCACTAGACACATTTGGATTCACCCAGTGGTCAAAGGTCAGTACGCTCCTCTAATGAAACGATTTGTCTTTGTGTCACAAGTGACTTGAGGGAATGAATCTGGGAGTCACAGATTAGTTATGAGTCAGACAAAAATGTCACTTAGCTTCGTGTCAGCTCACACCACTGTGAGCCGAAATCATTGACATTCTTCTCCGGAGGAAAAGATCTAAACTAAAGCCTTACATTCTGTACACATTAAAATCATACAATAATGAGCTCATAATCAAAGTTCACCAAACAAATATGAAATACATGCCATTGTCGATAAGTGTCATCAACACATAAGAAAATTAAAAATAAAACGATAGATTTAAACAGTGAAACCTCAAATATTAGATTTACCAACTTCAAGATATAAAATAACTGTGTATAAACTGTTTATAGAAAATGGGACCAGAAAAATTGGAATAACAAAATCAAACAGGAGACTCTAGTAATTATCTGACATATTTGGCAAAGGGCTTTATAGAACTTTTAGAGATGAAAAAGACATAACTGTTGAGTTTTGAAACTCCATAGATAGGTTCTACAACAGAAGAGAAAATACAAAACTAAATTGAATTCTGAAGGAAACAGAATGCAGCAGAGAAAGACAAGGAACTAGAAAACATAACAGATAAGGTAGATATGGAGATGATGAGAGAGAGTAAAGAAAAAGCAGAAATAAAATATTGTGCAACAAAAACGAGTCATGAGAGTAAAACTGAAAGTTAAAGGGTCTATAAATTTCTCAGGATATGAGCAATTATATCCACTTCAGGCAATCTGAGCTGGTGGTAAAATAGAAGTAGAGAATATAACTCTCACCCAAATAGAGGAGATACAATAGAATATGGAAAACAAGTATAAATCAATAAATTTTAAAGGAAAATAACATAATAAAACTTGTGGAAAAAATAGAAGGAAAACATATAGATAGTGGGGGCAAAACAAGGATATAAATAATCACAATAAATGTAAATGGAATAAATTCTCTTGTTAAATACAGATTGTTAAATTTGATGGGATAATGACTAATGTAGCTGTGTCATGTTTACAGGACTTGTGAAAACTAAAAAACATGGAAAACTAGAAATTCAAAATAGAATAGAAGATATAAAGATATGCTGGGAAAATACCAATCAAAAATCAACGCAGGGTCGCTATAATAAAATGAGATAAAACAGATGAGGAAAAAAGCATCATTAGGAATTAAGTGTTTAATTCTCACTGGTATGTAAGTTCAACTGATCATGAAGATATAGCCGTTGTTCTACTACACACGATGTCATGAGAAGATAATATAGCCTCAACTAGGAAAGGAAGGAGGAGAAGTAAGAGGAAGAGAAGGAGATGGAGGAGAAGACAAGAAGAAAAAGAAGGAGCTGGAGGGGTAAGTATAGGAGAAGGAGGCAGAGGAAGGGGAGAAGTAGAAATAATATATCTTCATAGTGAAGAATTTCAACTTTCCTCTAAGACAACGAATAACATATATCTATAAATAGAGTATTTGAAAAACAAATTAGCAAGTTTGATTTAGTGGATACACATCGAACCCTATACCCAACAAGTGAAGAACTCCTATTCTTCACAAGCACACGGGGAGCATTAACAAACAGTGAGCATGAACTAGGGTACTGATCAATCCTCAAATAATAGAACACTTGAAATAAGTACAAGTGACTGCTTCATTTATTCTTGATGGTCTTACAGATCCCAGGCAATAGAAATGCAAAGAATTTTCTTACTCTTAGGAGTTATTTGTGTGTAGAAAGTCTGTAGAAAAGATGAAGACAATATGGGCTATCAAGAATAGGTACCGTTACAGATGTTAATGATTAATTTTAATTTAATATTTTTTAAATAAGAAATGAATGAAAAGCTTTCTAAACTTTACAATGCTGTGTCTCTTAGATTCCTAAGTGTTTCTAGTCCTTTGATTCCATCTAGATTCTTTCAATTGTTCCTGCCTGTTGATGATTCCTCCTTCATTGGATCTCTGAAGTTCACCTTAGTTTCCTGGTTTTTGATGGCGGCAGATGCGCAGGTTTGAGGGGGCGGAGGCTTAGGCAATTTGATTGACAGCTTTCTGTTGCACCATTCTCAACCTGCACATGTCATGCGTCTATGCCTGTCACGTGTATTTCAGTTGCAATTATTCTTCCTCCCCAGGGCTAACTCCAATCTCATGCTAATATTGTTGCCATTCTAAGAAGGAGTTAATAGTGTGCTCATAAAAACAAACATTTTGCCTCCTGAACCAAAGAGCCATTTACAAATCTACTCTGAATGTGATCTGTTTTTCCATTCATTGTACTTACTTTTGTGTACTTAACCAGTTTCCTTCATGAGTGTGGAATTCACTAAGGACCTTCCACAGCTAGAGTCAGGTTATTTTCTTTAGTTATAAATTATAAGGTTTCAGGAAAGCCATTAATTGTCACAGACGTTCGAGTCAATAGCAAATTCCTTTTAATGAAGTCATTGTATTGCATTTTAAGGAAATAATTTTGAGTATTTTCCCTAAGGATCCCTACCACTCTATGCATGTTTCAGTACAAGAACTACCAGTATATTCTGGCCTTGGTTTTTGCCATTGAGGAAATCAACAGGAACACTCATATTTTGCCCAACATGTCTCTGGGATTTGATCTCTATAATGCCCTGCCCAGTGAACAGAGGACATTGGAGAATTCCCTGATTTGGCTCTCAGGGTTGGGCAAGGACATCCCTAATTAAGACTGCAGGAGAGAGAGCAAGTCTCTAGAGGTCCTTACAGGAACCACATTGACAATTTCTGTCCAGATTGGAACAGTGTTGGAACTGTACAAATTTCCACAGGTAAGGCTGGGTGGGATGGGGAGAGATGAAACCATGTCTCCTTTGGTGCCATTCTCAGGTGTCTAAATAGGAGGAGAGGAGGAGACTGGGTTTGTGCATGTCTCAAAGGATATGATCTCAAAGGGTACGTGTACAGGACCTTGGTGGGGTATGACATTTCCTTTCTTTGGAGTAGAGAGAAGGTTGAGGGGCATGGAGACAAAACAGTTTCCTGGAAATCTACTGATCTTATTTTCTAAAAATCTTTCAGGGAGTGGAAAATGATTAGAAAATGAAATGAGCTATTGTTCCCTTCTACCACTTCCAGGTGTTGCTGAACAGCCTTCAGGACTGAGAGTGTGGTTTTTGCCAATCCTCGTCCTCATATTGCTTCCAATTGTCTTTCATTTTAGCTTACTTATGGTCCTTTTGATCTTATCCTGAATGATTATGAGCAGTTTCCATCTCTCTATCAGTTGGCCCCCAGGGACACATCTCTAGCCATTGGCATGGTCTCTTTGCTGCTTCATTTCAGTTGGACCTTGGTGGGGCTGGTCATCTCGGAAGACAAGAAAGGTGTTGAGTTTCTCTCAGAATTGAGAGGAGAGATGGACCGGAATGGAATCTGTGCAGCCTTTGTGGAAATGATCCCTGTCGCTGAAAGGTCATATTCCTCAAGGACCTGGCCATATGATTTGCAAGTAGAGGAAACAGAAGTGAATGTGGTTATCATTTACGGAGAAACCGACTCTCTCGTAAGCTTGAGCTTGTCTACTTGGGAGTATTTAGTGATATGGATAGTCTGGGTCACGACATCACAGTGGGATTTTATCCACAGTGAGAGAGATTTCATCCTTGACTCATTCCATGGGACTCTCATTTTTTGACACCACCCTAGTGAGGTTCCTGGCTTTGAAGATTTTATCCAGACAGTTAAGCCTTCCAAATATCCAAAAGACATTTACCTCACTAAGTTGTTGTACCCCTTTATTCCTTGCACCATTTCTGACCCTGACTGTAAAACACTGGAGAATTGACCACCTGATGCCGCCTTGGGATGGTTGCCTTGGCAGATTTTGACACGATCATGACTGAATGGAGTTACAATGTGTACAATGCTGTGTATGCTGTGGCCTGGAGCCTTCATGAGATGCTTCTTCAACGTGCAGAAATTCAGCCAATGGGAAGCGGGTAAGATCTGGTGATTTCCACCTGGCAGGTAAAGTCTCTTCTGCATAACAGCATGTACACTCGTAAAAGTGACGTTCTTATGGGGCTCCACAGGTGTTCATACCAAGCAGTTAGGATTCTTTCTCCAAGAAAAGCACAGGAGTTTCTGTACTTGTTTCACTCCCTAGGAGGTAAATCTAGTCTTGTGTTGTAAGTCATCAACAAGAAGGTTCTAGTGGCAAGGAGGAAGTGGGCTATGAGTCAATATCAATGCTTTGTGTTACAAAGGATCCCAACATCCTGCATGCCTAATGTTTCAATAGGGATTATCCAGCCTTCTCCCATGCAGCTCCTTAATGACAAGAAGACAACTTGTCCTTTCCGTGCCTATCTGGTGCTGAACATCATGGTGAATACTTTATGTAAGTGATCTCATTTAATTCTGCAACCACTTTAGGTATTGCTAACATCATTTTGCAGATTGATGGTCTGGGAAAATTCAGAGAGTGCATGAGCTTGGCTAGATTGGACTTTGTACTTGAGATTTGTCTGAATCCTATCACCACTTATCATCTTGATATTCTTGTCTTTGGGCATTTTCTCTTGAAACTAACTGATATATTAGAAACATTATGATATTGTAGTTCTCCATATGCTTTCATTTGCTTTACTTCATTGGATACTTGTAATAAAGTTACATTATGAAACAAGGATTACAGACAATGAAAGGCTTTCCCCATTTGAGGGTTTTTCTCTTTAACACCCGGGCCCACTTCACCACAGGGTGATGTGTCTCTTTTAGCGGCACCCCTTTCTGAGGAACATAGAATTTAACAAACTTGCTGGTGACTCAGTGAATTTGGCCAAAGAAGGAAAATCAGATTCAGAGTACAACTTTCTCAACTTTTGGAATTTTCCAGAAGGTCTTGGACTGAAGGTGAAAGGAGGAGAATATTCCCCACGTGGTCAGGAATTGTCTTTATCTGAGAAGGTGATTGAGTGGGGCACAGGAATTACTCAAATGTGTTGAACCCAAGCAGAATTACTCACACCACACATGAATAATCAAAATCTTGTTGGGATTTTGTGTCCCCTCAGAGCTTCATAAAGGGCCACATATGGGAATTTAACAATTCACTTCCAACTGAAGTAATTTTTTCTTTTACATATAATCCAAGATCGAAGCAAGACCTTCACAAGCAAAAAGATTCCAAGTTGCTGAAGGTTCAGAAGGTTGTTAGTAATTTTTAGGAATAATTTTTTGTTAAAAATTAAGTTTTGTACATGTTTTTTAGAGATAATGTTTTGCACATTTAGTACACTACAGTATAGTGTAAACATAACTTCTTTATGCACTAGGAAATCAAAAAAATTGTTGTGACGCGCTTTATTGCAATATTTGATTTTTTGCGATGCTCTGGAAACAAACCCACAATACGTCTGAGGATTACCAGTGTTTTATATCATACAGTAAGCATGGCATCCAACCAAAGAATTGGATTTAGATATTTTAATCTCCAGTTTGTTCAGGCCCAATACTCTAAAACTCTCTAGTTACTGGAAAATTAGGTAAAAGTCATAGCTGTTACCAAGTGTTATCTGATTTTCTCCAGACTCCACACTCTGTATGCAGTGAGAGTTGCAGTCTGGAATTCAGGTAGAGCCCTCAGGAGAGCAAGGCTGCCTGTTGTTTTGACTGCATTCCCTGTCCACAGAATGAGATTTCCAATGAGATAGGGGAGTATATGCCTTGCAGTGATTTTCTCCACTTCTATTTTTTTTTTGAAGTGAATCATTTGTCCTGAGCTAACTAACATCTGTTGCCAATCTTCCTCTTTTATTATTGTCCCCAAAACTCTAGTACATAGTTGTATATCCTAGTTGTAAATCATTCTAGTTCTTCTATGTGAGCTACCACCACAACATGGCAATTCACAAAGAGATGGTGTGGTTCCATGACCAGGAAACCAACCTGTGCCACCGAAGCGGTGAGCACTGAACTTTCACCACTAGGCAATCAGGGCTGGCTCTCCACCTCTGTTTTGTATGCACCGTTCTCCCAAAGAAACGGAAAAGCTCTGGATGAGGACTGCAGAGTCCAAATGTTTCCTTCCTCCATTTAGTAATTTAACTTTTATAGCCAAAAAAGCTCACTTTTTTATCACTTCCACCCAAAATGATACACTCTCTCTCTACCTTGAACTACCTTGCTTGACTCATTTTAGGATCATTGCAGGCATTATCATCTCAAGGAAACCCTTTCTGACCACTCTACAGTAACCTAACTTAAATCTCTCTCATGGATTCTAACACATGGTATTGTAAGTCCTTACTTTTCAGCTTCTTTAAAGCTACGTTTAGATCACATTGAAGAAATCCTTATTTTTCCAGTGTCTGGTGCTGTTCTTGGCACAAAGCAGGAGCTCAGAAAGGTTGTGTTTGATTTAAGAAGTAAGTATTTTCATGGTATGCAATGTGCTTACGGTACAGCTTCCTTCAATGAGTACATACATCTTGGTCTCTGATGTCCTAGAGTTCACAGATGAGTAGGGGAGACAACAGGCAGTGAGGAGAATTCAAGGTGGTGACATAGGGCTGCAATATAGGTACACAGAGACCCATGGGATGAAATAAGTGATAGTATATATGTTTGTGGGTAGGGAAGTGTCATGGACTTCTTCATAGAGTCAGTAGCATTAGTATTATATCAGACTAATGAAGGTGGAATAAATTCTTGGTAGAATTCTTAGACATGGCAAAAAATGGCAAATTAGTCCTGCATTAAATATTCTAGGGAGCTGAGAAAAGGTTCAACATGACTAGAACCCAGAAAATGTGGGTTTGGGAGTTGGGTCATGAAGTAGAAGAGGGACAGAAAACCAACACTGAAGATTTTTCATATCATAATTAACATCTTGGTATTACTCATATTTTATGATATTAAATGGTGCAATGCTGGTATCCCCACAATGGTGGCATTTTTCTCATTTTATTTTTTGTGATTGATATGAAGCTTAATTTCACAACATCTTTTGTATCATTTCAATTTTTTTTGAAATGTACTGAGATTGATGATATAGTCTGGCATATCGTCAATTTGGATAAAGCTTCCATGTGCACATTTGGCATATGGTAATTTTGGGAATGTGTTCCATATGCCCATCTAAAGAACACTAAGTCCACTAACTTCAATATCTACATGCTTGGAGGTTAACAAATACATTTGTAAACAACCCATGATTAATAAGTAAACTACAATGGAAATTAGAATGTATTTCCAATTAAAAATACTATTCATCAAATCTTATGGGGTGGAATTAAAACTATTCTTAGAGAGAAATGTATAATCCTAGATTATATATATTTATATATTATTGTGTACAATATAGAAAGGTTGAAGTTCTCAGTTCTAAGCATTCATCACAAGCTAGAAAAGAGCAGAAAATTAAACACAAAGAAAATAGAACACACAAAATGATAAATATTAGAGGAAGATTTCACAAAATAAAAGACAAACATAGAAAGGATAAATAAAACTAAATTAGATTCTAATAAATTACAAATATACTCAATAAAATCCTAGTACTAGTGTTCAAAAAAAGAGAAAAATCGCAACAAAAAGAAATACGAAAACTTAAAAGGGAGTAATCTGTGCAGATCATATGGAAAATTTTTAACATGAAGAAAACATAAATAACATCATGATGATACAATGAAAATTTAGAGGAAATTCACAAATTTCCAGGCAAATAAAAGTTACCAAACTGTCTCAAGAAAAATTGAAAAATCTGAATAATGTCATATCTATTAGAGAAATTGAGACCATACTTTAAAACATTCCTACAAAATATTATTGTAGGCTATTTATTTGGTACAAAACTGATGAATCCTACCAAATATTCAAGAAAGAAATAATACACATCTACTCAAACTCTTTCAGAGAATAGGAAAAACAGAAAACTTTTTAACTCACTTTGAGAGACTAGCTTAACATTGGTACCAAAATCTAACAAATTCATTGCAGGACAGGAAATTACAGGCCACTCTCTTTCTTTGATTAAATTCATTTATCCTAAAAAAAAAATCAAATCAAATCAACCTTCAAAATCTAGCTATATTTTATAAGAAGGACATATCATGACCAAATTAAGTTCATGCAATGTAATTCAGGACACTTCAATGGAAGAATTAAAAAGTTGATGTTATCTTCAGATGATATTATGGTATAAAAGTAAACTCCATATAAATTAATGCATTAACTCAGTTTAGTGGTGGCTGAATACAAGGTTAATATACAACGTTTTGCTTCCATCTACCACTCATAAGGCATTGAAATGTTAAATTTTAAAAAATGACATTTACAACATATTTAAAGTATGAAGGACATAGAAATAACTTTAATGAGAGTTTCAAAAGATTTCTGTCCATAAAGTTATAGAATGGCATTTACAAAAATAGAGGAAGACTGAAAGAAGTGGAAGGATAAACCAAGTTCATGACTGAACAGACTTAAAATTCTACAGATATGAAAACTGTCCAAATTAATCTACAGCTTCCACAAAATTGCAGTTAAAATGCTGACCTGTTCTGTGGAAATTACAATTGATAAAATTCTTATGGAAATAATAAAGGAGAAACTTAGCTAAGAAAATCTGGAAGACAAAGAATAGAGTGGGAGGACTTACTCTACCTTATATCAAGTATGGTAGCATCACAATAGAGGAGGTTCGTCAAGAGGATAAACAAGAAAATCAACGGAACCAAATGGTAAGTTCAGATACAGACTGCTTATATAGGGACTCATGTATAGACGACTTATTTACAAGGAAACACTGAGGTGGAGTGGGAAAATGAAAGCCTTTTCAATAAACCATGTTGGGTAAATTGGCTGTCTTCATGGAGAAGACAATGACTCGACACCCCTAACTGACACCATCCACAGAAATCATTATCAGGCAGATTGTAGTTCTAAACGTGAAAAGTTAGACATTTTAAAGGGACTTAAAGAGGAAGGAGCAATGTCCCTGTAGAAGGAAAAAGCGTGTATCGATACCTGCAGGGATGAGTGGGCACGGAACAGTTTCAGAACCACATGAAGATTTGGGAATCTTAAAAATCAGAGCAGAGGTAGTAGAGGTAGGCAAGACCAAGGTTATGCAGTCTTTTTGGTCTTCCCAAGAGTCTGTGAGATTTTTTAATGGAGGATAAACATGATTCCACTTACATGTAGAACTATCACTTGTGATGCAGGACAAGGGCAGGGAACCAGAGTAGAAAGTTCTTGTGATAACATAGGAAAGAATAGACTAAAATCTTAACAGAAGTGGTGGAAGTGAAATCAAGATGAAATGTACTGGAGATCATTTTAGATGGTAGAAAGGGTCTCATTTTGAACCTTCCTGGGAGTGAGGTCTATGACTTGGTCATCTCTATTTCCCTAGAATGTAGCATATTATCTGTCTCGTGGAAGTTTTCCAATTACTGCTTGCTCATTGAATGAATAAATCTAGGCCATAGCTTACAGTGGTATAGCTCAGAGAGACAGGGATGACTTTTGTTTTTTTCTGAGAAAAAGTGCTTTCATGAATATGCAAGATAAATACTGAGAAGGATAATAGCTTTGTTTACTTAAGTATAAAGAAGATGGGCAGTATTAACTGGTAACGGTGCTCTGCAGAGCATTCTGTTATTTGGTGCCTGGAGCAACAATGGAAGACAATTGGCTAAACTTACCCAATGCATTCTTTGGGAGCATGCGAATAAGTGAGAGTAACTGAACCTGGGCTGAGGACACTTTACATCTCTCCCCAGGCATGGATCAGTGTGTGAAGTGTCCAGATCATCAGAACGCCAATAGAGACCGAGATTGCTGCCTCCAAAAAGCTGTGACCGTTCTGGCTTACGAGGACCCCTTGGGGATGGCCCTGGCCTGCACAGCTCTGTGCTTTCTGTCATAACAGCTGTGGTCCTGGGTGTCTTTGTGAAGCACCAAGAGACTCCCATAGTCAAGACCAATAATTGGACTCTCAGCTACATCCTGCTCCTCTCCCTCACCCTATGCTCCTTCTCTTCATTGGTCGTGCCAACACAGCCACCTGCATTCTTCAACAGATCACGTTTGGAGTTGTTTTTACTGTGGCTGTTTCCACTGTCTTGGCCAAAAATATGATTGTGGTTGTGGCCTTCCAGGTCAGCACACCAGGGAGAAGGATGTGGCAGTGATTGGTGTCGGGGGCACCTAACTTCATCATTCACATCTGCTTCTTTATCCAGCTGAGTCTCTGTGGGATCTGGCTGGGAACCTCTCCTCCCTTCATTGACACAGATGCACACTCTGAAGACGGCCACATCATCATCGTGTGCAACAAAGGCTAGGTCACTACCTTCTACTGTGTCCTGGGACACCTGGGTTCCTTGGCCCTAGGCAGATTCACTGTGGCTTTCCTGGCCCAGAACCTGCCTGACACCTTTAATGAAGCCAAGTTCCTGACGTTCAGCATGCTGGTGTTCTGCAGTTTCTTGGTCACCTTCCTGCCCATCTACCACAGTACCAAGGACAAGGTCACGGTGGCCGTGGAGGTCTGCTCCATCTTGGTCTCCAATGTGGGTCTATTAGGCTGCATCTTTGCTCCCAAGTGCTACGTTATTTTCCTAAATCCAGAGAGAAACACAGCAAAAGTGTTAAGGAATAAAACATATTCAGGGAGAAAATAATCGAAATGTAAGTTATTTTCATAGGTCACAAGAACTTGCATACACTTGAAAAATAAACTATCACATTTTTCCAGACCCAATTTAAGTACCAATTAACTTACCTTACCTCTTCAGTTAACTATTTGCTTTACGTTTCTTTTGGCTTTGTACAATATTCCTCGGGCATTCAAATGAACCAATACACCAACATTCATACTAATTCTCCTCTAAAATTATGTGTGAGAGATTGCAAAAATGGCCACACATTAGTCCTCTCCCTCTGTCTTTTTGGTCATAGCATCCCACGTTGACTCTGGGTAGAATTGGCATTGTAACTTGCTTTGGCCAATGGGATATTAGTCAATGACATGAGCAAAGGCTTGACAAACACTTGCTCATTATTGGTACTTGTCCTTCTCTGGTTGCCCTTGGGAAGCCTGAGGCCATCAATATGTGAATGAGTCTAGATAGACTGCACATCTTCATCACTCCAGGTGGCTTCAAGTCAACAATCAGGTATGTGAGTAAGGCCGACCTAGACCATCCAATCCCAGCTGAGCCACCAATAGGTCCAGATCAAAATAACTGCCCAGTTAACCCACAGAATCTTGAGAAAAAATAAACTGTTCTCATTTGAAGTCACCAAATTTTAGGATGGTTTGTTACACATCAGAAGCTAACTGATACATTCTGCTACCATTTAAATATGTCCTCTCATTATTTGTGTAATTATCACAGATGTCTATTTCTTTATCTAATATCGTAGACTGGAATATTGTTCTCTAAAGTCTCTGAAAGAAAATCAGAGACCACATCATGTTCCATTTTACTTTTTCTCCTTCCTCTTTTCAACCAGACATCTTTAAGCAGATATATTAAGATTATCTTCACTAATTTTAAGATTATGGATTTTCTTCTATATTCTCATCCACCACTGTTATACGTGGGGGTTTATTTTAATTGTAGCCCTATAATCCATTTGGAATGATTTACTTGTGAATAATGTTAGTTGATGTTCCAGTGTTTTATTTTACATATGGATATCATTTAGTTTATAAATAAAATTGCATCATTTTAAAAGTTGATTTGAAATATATGGATACTGAATAATGTTTGGAAAACTGATATCTTTGAAACACTGTTTTCAGTCACAACTATAGTATATTTCTCCATTTAATCAGAGATTTAAAAGCTTTGTATCTCTTTATAATCTTCTTCATATAACTAATGTGTAGTTCCAATTATTTTAACTACTTATCTTAAAGAATTCATTACTCTTATGAGTGGAATAATTATTTACATGTTCAAACTAATTCTTGCTCATATAACAGTATTTTTGATATTTCATATAGGAATCTAGCTTCCTTTCACATTACTACACTTATTTACCAGTTCTAAACTTTATAAGTTATGTCCCACTAAAATAATAGATTTTCTCTTCTTCTATAATATTATTTACCTGTTATTCTTTTGATTCCCATTTTTTTCATGACTGTGCTCTCCAGTGCCACACTGAATCACACTAGTGTTTGCCAGGAGCATTTTCTCTTCTTAAGTGTAGCGTAAACCTCAGATAATTTCCTTGTCAGGGCAGACCAGGCATCTAACAGAGAGAAAGTATAAATGTGAAGGGGAATCATTTCTAGCTGGAAATCAACAGACTTGCTTCTCTTGGCTGTTTGGAGCTGGAGATCTTATGACAATGTGGCCAGCTGAGAATCAGAGGATCTCTCTCTAGTCTCAGTAATTAGTCTTGGTCAAATCGTTCAACCTCTTTAGACCTCAATTTCTTCACCTGTAACATGAAGAGTAGGACGAGTCTTTTTGAGTTCTGAAATCCAGTGACAACAATATACCCTTTACCCACATGCACTTGACAATGACCAGAGAGAGTTTTTAGTTTTCTTCCGCATCAACATTATTATCCATATCACCACTTAAAGACATATCAAATGTCTACTTTTGCATGACACTGATAAAACAGGTTCCATACCTAATCGCTGTTCATTGGGATAACAAATCTATAGTTAATTGTTTAGAGGTAAGTATAGAGATGGGCCCTGCTGGAACCAGCAATCAATGGGCCAAAAAAAGCTTGCTTTATTTTACAGTGAGGCTGTGGAAACATTCCCTAATACACCAGAATTCTTCTGTACTTAGAAAGTATGAAATAAATGGGAGCCTTGAATCCATGGTTACGAGCTAACAAGGATATGATTTTTAAAATTTTGTTAATGATGCCATTTGTCTGCTATGGGCTGTTCTCTGGTGAGTAAAGAGCAGATGTATTCAAGGCCACTTTCATTCCTTTAATAAATATTTACTCAGCGCCTACCACTTGCTGCAAGATAGCAGTGATCTACCCTAAGAACATTTACATTCTAGTAGGTTGACACAGACCATAAATAAAAAGAGAATCTTGAGGTGATCAATAAAGTTACATATACGTCAAACTTTTTTCATTCTGGACTATTTTTCACCCTTTCCCTTCTTTGACTGTTTCCCAGAACTCTAAGCATGGACTTGAAAACCCAGAAAGCATTGGTCCCAAGTTTCTTCTCACAACACCCCTGTTTCAAAGACGTAGTGTTTATCATCTGAGTGTATGTCTCTTTAAGACTAAGTTCCTATGAATCAGCATTATTTCATCACTTTCTTGAGATGACAGATGATATTATGAAGGGAAAACAAAATATCATATTGAATTTATACTCCAAATGACGTGTCCACTCTAATTGTTTTATATAATGTGGTGTGATTTGGGGCAAGTCTGTAACTCCTTCAGAGACAGTGGTAATAATACCCTGAAAAGCATTCTATAGACATTAAATGAAACAAATTATGAGAAACTGCTTTGTAAATTGCAAAGCAATCTATTTAAGCTTATTTTTTCTACCAATATTTTCATTTATCCAATCCTTTTTGACTCTACACAACCTGCCTAGACTTTTATCATTTATTCAACAATAATAATAGTTCAAAATAGTTGACTATTAGAAATTTCATATGGTTCAACTTAATTAATAGGACATCACAATATTTAATTTGGTTATAATTACAGTTAAATTTTTCATGTTGCCTTACCACGTGCCAGGAACATTCTAGGCATCTGACATGTATTCACTCATTTAATCCTCACATCAAAGCTATGGCGACAATACTATTAACCTCTATTGTGTGGTTGAGGAATATTAGAGGTTATATAATTGTCCAAGGTCACACAGCTGGAACCCAGGCAGTCCACCTCCAAACTCTCATTTAGAGATCCACTAGAGTTCATGGCGCCTACATCGTAAAAGGTTCACCCTGGTATCTCTTTGGCCAATAGACCAGAGGGAACTAAGCAAGAAAGCACATGGCCACTGAAATGATCCAGGCAAGAAATTCTGAATACAGGATTTCCTTCCTTTTTAAAGCTGAATAATATTCCATTGTATAGATGTCCCAGATTTTCTTCATCCTTTCACCCACGGATTCACAATTAGGTAGTTTCCATCTCTTGGCTATTGTGAATAATATTGCAGTGCATTTTGTCAAACGATTTCCTGGCACTTAGGGAGTTTGAAAAAATTCTTCTTATACACATTAGTTAATGTAATGAACTACCTTTCTAAATGTCTAAAGTTTAAATATTTGTCATTCTACAGAAATATCTTGCCTAATCATGATTTGTGTTGTTATCAGTTCATGAATGATCTAAGATTTTTGGACAAAAATATGTTATAATAGCTTTTTTTTCATGTATTCAGGAACCTGGCATAATATGGGTATTCCCTGATTCTTGATTTTTAGTAGAGTTTTCTTGTAAGCCTTTAGGATAGGAAGTGTCTTCCTAGATGTGAGACAGAGAGCATAAAAATAATAAAAATGATAGTTATATTTAATAATATCAAAAGGATATAAAACTGTCGCTTTGTTAAATTGTTTGTACACACCCTTTGCTTATTTGTAAGAATGGCACATATCATTTTATTAATGAAAAGAAAATTCAATAAACAATTTTAACATAAAACAAGATCTATTGAGAACTTATATGAAAATTTTAGCAATGTGCTGTCACCAATTTCCTCATCTGCAAAATGAAGATAGATAATACCATCTTCCTTATGGGTTGCTGTGAAAATACTCAAGAGTAATGTACGTAATATTCTTATCACCATGTTGGTGGGAAAGTGATGCCCCATTCATTTTTCCGCCTGTATGATGACAGCTTTTTTTACGCTTGAAGTCTGTAGTTTTCAAAATATGTTCTACTGTTGTAAAGTGAATCCTTTTTACAAACTCTTTCTAGAGTTAGATGATCCCTTTGGAATACAAATTCAGGGTCCTGTGTGTGTGTGTTTATACGCACATCTCTCAAATAATACTTCAAGCCTTATAATGAAAAGCTACCTTCCCCACTCTTGACTCTGGTTCCAAAAACAACTTCTTTAATTTTCTGTTTGAAAATCTATATTTCTAAATTAGCTACTCATACAGCATTTTCATTTTTCAGCTTTTGACTATTTATACTTTCTTTCTTCTCTGAAACAATCAGCATGAAGAGTTCTTACATATGTTAAAAACATAATTCCCCTTGCCCAATATAACTATTTAATGAATTAGGATAAATCAAAATTCAATGTCTACTGTTTTATAAGTGTTTACCATTTTATAGCATATGAATCTTATCCAGAGATGTGCTACGTCAGATGTTTTGAATACATTTTCTTTCTCACTTTTTCCTTTGACCTTTTAAATGGGAAAATTCTCTTGTTTCTTTGTTGTCTTCCTCTGGATTCATCACTGGTTCATCTCCTTCTACCGGAAATTTAAATCTCTTTCCAGCAACTTCTGATGCATGAGACAATTCATGGGCTTCAGGTTTTGCTTGGGGACATCCCTCTTGTTCTTCAACATATACACAGGCCCACATATGCACAGTATGTCTGTAAAGATAGAGGAGAAAAGGATGTTTATCTCTGTGCAAAAGGACTGGGAGACTGTGGTAGAGTGAGACTATTTTACTGACTTTGCACCACTCTTTGAAGTTTTCCTATACGTGTATCTACGACGTAGTGGCCTCCATCCCCCCAGATTTTTAAAATTAAAATAGCGTTATATCCTGATCTACTGGCTTGGGACAGCAAATTGTAGAGAAATGTGAATATATGATCCAATTTTTAAACGAAGTTAAGAAAAGCAAACCCGCACAAAAAATTTATAATTTTAAATGTGGGCACATCATTCTATGAGTCTGTGTAAAGGTGGGGAAGGGAATGAAGAAAAGCTGTTCAACATCCACCTACCTGTACAGTCTAGGGTTCCAGGGAAAGCCACACCTCCAGCCCTGCCCCTGGAGCTCATTTCCTCTCCCTGTGAAGTTGGCCTGACTTATTCCAGCCCCACCCGTGCCTCTTCCCGCCCCTGGAACTGGTCTCCGCCCACAACGTTCGGGCCTGGCTCCGCCCACATCCTGGTCTCCGCCCACACCCTTGTCCCCACCCACAGCCCCGTCACTAGAGCTGGTTTCCACCCACAGCCCCGCCCCTAGACCTGGCCCCTGTCCCTGGTGCTGACCCAGCCCACGACCCGGCCTTTAACTCACTCTAGAAACTAGACATCTCCCCCGAGGCTGGGGTGCGTGGCCCCGCCCCGCCCCACACACCGCCTCAACCCGGAGTCCACAAACGTCTCTCCTCCCCGAACTTCCGTCCTCCCCGAATGCTCCCCTGAGACCAGAAGCGGAAGCGTGGGCGGCGCAGTGGATCGAGCGGGGGGCTTCGCGGTGTGTTCCGTCTTCTAGGCATAGATCAGATTCTCTTGGACGTTCGGTCTCAGGGGCGGGGGTGCAGTGAGCGGTGGGCGGTCCTGGCTCAGGTAGGGGTCCAGGGAGGGGCCCGGGCTGCAGGAAGCCCCGTCAGGGACCAGCGTCCCTCCGTCCCCCCGCAGCCCCGTTTCCCCCGGGCTGTTCTCTCAGGGCCCCCGAGGCTGCTGTTCCTCCATGCTCTGGGCGCCGCCTTCCCCTCCTCAGAGTCCCCGTCACCATCCTCTGTGTGATTTTGTCCCCAGGGGGCTTATCCACGTCTGCAGGCAGTGTTTGGATTGTTACAAATGGGGGCGCTCCTGGCTTCTAGAGGGGGAGGCAGGAATGCTGCTCAGCATCCTCCAGGGCCCAGGACAGCCCGACAGAGATTTATCCGGCCCCAAATGTCTGTGGTGACAAGGTTGAAAGACCTGCTCCAGGGCCTGTAAATCTCCTGAGCCCTGAATGAAGTGTGAAAATTGTTGACAAGTCAGCGAGTCACTAACAGGGTCCCTAAATCACAAGCTTGTTTAAAGGGTCCAGAGTCACCAAAAAGTCTCTGTCCAGCCAAGTGAGTTGAGCAACTCAAGTGCACACAGCACGAAGCTGCTTTCTCCCATCTTGGGGAGCAGGTGGCTGGATAGGAATTTGGATAATCCAGTCACAGCCTACAGTTACAGTTAAATCAGTAAATACAAAAAAAGAAGAGTGAATGGTGTGGCCTTTCCATCCAACACCCTATAAAAGGCCTCAAAAGTTTGTTTGCCCTTTTTTTCCCCCTCAGACACGAAAAGCATCAGTGGAGCTCAAGTTTGAGGTGAAATCAGTCTCAGGGTCCACCTGTCTTCGCTGATCCATGGATTTCTGTGTGACCAGGTGAGTACCCTGTGGACCAGGTACCAAGAGGTTCCAGCAGCCTCCGCTGTGCAGAAGACCTGTCACTGGAGTTTCCTGGGCTCGGCTTGTCACCACATGGAGTCACTGAGAGTGAGGGTATCTTGAGAAAAATTATTGATGTTTGATGGATTATATTCAAGGGAAAGATGGTAAACTGTGTGGTTCTGTGTGGTAAATATCTCAGTAAATATGGTTATATGCAAATAGGAACATATGAAACAAACGTAAATAACTGCAAATGTGTATTATAGTAGAAAATATAGATTTACTTGCATTGCATAATACTCAAAAGTCAGGATTAATATATATTATAAATACAGAAATGTTTTGCATGTGTATGTAGTATTAGAAGACATCCCATTAAATATTACCAGGGATACTCAGCAACATTCCTTAGAACCATTCATTTTGACTTCTAAAGTCCTATAAATGCTACACAAAAATTTGAAATAGAGGAGCATTCAGGGAAAAAGATGATTGGAACTTCTTTGTATTTATAACAAATTTAAAAGTGAATTTGCCAGTAGCCAGATTTATTTTGACCATTTTTTTCTTTATGACATGTCAAATCATTTAGAGGAATAGTAAGCAACACTGTAGATTGAAGGGAAGGGCACTAGTCTCCAAAAAGACTGTCCTCACTACCTAGCCTTCTAAACGGAAATTAACTTTTTTTCTTGAAACTTTTCTAAAATAACGATCTGGTGATTCACGTTGCAGAGAATCTTGTTAAGTAATTTTGTATTTAGACGTTGGCTTCTACTAATTCTGTGTGTGTGTGCCTTTTTCATTCTAACTTTCTTGTGACATTCTTGAGGGGAATGTGTGCTTGTCATGCAATAGATAGTCTCTGAGTGTATAATTTATGGTGACCAACCATCCTCGTTTATTCAGGAAAGGGGGTTTTCCAGGACACTGGACGTTTAGTGTTCAAACCAGGGCAGTCCTAGACAAACCGGGATGGTTCCTCATCTCATGAGCCAGGCCCTGGGCCACATGCATGGGGACCTGCAGAACCAGAGAGAACTTGTCCCACCTCCATGGAATTTATATTGTATTTGGAAATTTGGATTTTAGACAGTTAATGATGAGAGTGATGTGGGAGTTTGTCACAAGGGGAATCAACCTGAGGGGCCAGGGAAGTCCTCTTGAGAAGGACTGATATTTAGCTAGAGTTGGAACTGGATTTAGCTAGTTGGAGGGTTAGACTGGATGAGGGTGTGTGAGTGTGTTCAAGAGAGCGTTTCAGGCAGAGGGACCCGCATGAGGACACCTCGAAGCAGAGAGCCTGGTGTGTCCATGAACTGAGAAGAGGGATGGCTGAGACGAGTCAACACAGGGGGAGGGGTGTGAGCCACACCGGTGAGGGGGAAACAGGCTGGACCAGATCAGGGGTGAATTGGGACTCTGTTCTAAGACCAGTGGGAAGACTCTGGAGAGATGCGAGTAGAAGGATGATGTAATTAACGTTTGGTCTAAACACCGGGGTTAAAATGGACTTCATGGTTAAGAATGAAGACTTAAGGGGCATGATGGGAGGTGCTGGGAATAAGATTAGGAATAAGATGATTCTTCCCTACGCCTGTCTGAGGGCTGTGGAGTAGGAAATAAGTAGAAAGAAAAGACCTTAGAGTGTAGTACCGAGTGAACGTAACGGTACTTTCTTGCCTGCATGTGTCAGATGACACAGGGCACTGACTGTGCTCCTTGTTGCTCTCCGTGCAGACCTGCAGGTGTCCCCTAGCCCAGGTCTGTGTATTCACCCCTCTTTGCCACTCACATGCCCCCCTCCACATCCTAAAGGAGGTCAGGCCTTACTTGTGAGGGGGTTGTCTCACAGGGGAGACACCTAGGAGAGCCCATGCAGGCATCAGAGCAGCCCCTTCAGTATCTCCCTCAGCCTCCTCCCTTCCCCTCTCTCGCCTTCCACACCCAGAAGGACCCCTGCTCAGTATTCCACATCCCCATGAGCTTACGCCCCCAGACTTGAGAAGGGTGGGGCGGCCACTGCGGTGGACATCATCTGCTCCTTCCACTCTGACACGCGCAGGTCCGGGGCTGGACAGAGAGTGACTCTACTGGGAGTTGAGCCATGAGACACAGGGCTTCTCCCACCTGGGTTCCTTCACCCTGGACGGGGACAGCCTCTACGTCAGTGGTGAGGGGCTGTGCTACAGCCATGCTGTCTCTCCCAGTCGGAGTTCGGTGTTGCTTCCTTTGCTCTGCAGTGAGCTGTGATCCATCTCTCTATCTTCCCAGTCTGGGTTCAGTCATGTCATCACTGTGTGATCACTGGGTCCAGCCACCTTCCATCTCGTTGCCTCCCCCCTGAACACCCCTCCCCTCTTCCCCTCTGCTTTCCCCTCTGCTTTTCACACAAAGGTCCCTACATCCTCCCTCTCCTTAATTCTTTATGATCACCCCAACTCTTGCTCAGCTCCTCTCACCTTCTCGCCACAGGTTACACCTATGGAGCCGTGGCCCCGACTACAACCTGTGAGTATTTCTGGCCCTTATCTCCTGGGTCCCGTCCGCATTTGGGGTTGAGGAGCACATGTTCTCCTACACCTTCTGTCCTTGGTGAGGGAAGGACCTGGAAGGGCCCTAATTCATCCCTTCTCTCCCTCCTGGGTTCTGGTGGAGAGTCCCAGCCCAGGGTGAGAAAGCCTTAGACAGAGACATGTTCTCCACCACATTCTGACCCCATGTGATTTTCACTTTAATTCTGTTAAAGCGCCGCCCTTTGTCCTCCTTTTCCACGTATCCCATCCATCTGTCCAGTTTTCTGCCCATCAATCTGTCTCTCCTCTGTGTTCAGTCTCTTTTGTTCACCTATCTCTATCTCTTGGGCTCCTCTCAACCACAGGCTTGCTCATCCCTCTACTCACACGGTCACCCATCCCGTCACTCTCATTTATGCTTCATCTGTGAATGGTGGTCCTGGGACAGCCACTGCTGGAGCCCGTGTGAACCTGGGGGCTCCTCCCACTCTATCCCTCCCTGAAGAGAGCCCTCGCCACAGCTGCCAAGCCAGCCACCACGTCCCTGCATACTTGATCATCACCTGTGCTACCAGAAGCCACCACAGGTATCGGGGGCCCCTTTTCCTTCCAAGAGAAGTTCTCCAGCCCCACTCCGCCACCAGTCAGTTGTGATCCAGGAGCTGGGAAGCCAGGGTGTGAAATTCTGGTTTTAGGACAATCATTCTGATCACAAAGATTATACCAACGATTCAGTCTAAGGCCAGCCCTCAGAGAGCCCCTAGTGTTTTGAAATTAACACACCATTATAATACAATGTGGGATGTTTCGAGGAGAGGCACCTGGCATAATTTGGAGGGGAAGAGCTTGCTAGAGTAAGTTTCACCAGAATAGAGTCTTTAAGAATGTGTAGGAGGGACCCTGGTAAATAGAGGATGAAGGGTTTTCCTGGCAGAGTGGATTCCATGAGCAAAGGCTCCAGACAGAAACAACATGCCATAAGGGAGAATTGAAATGAATTTGCCTTGCGTGAAGCATGAAGTTTAACCCGCAGTAGATGGATAAAATGATACTGAAAGCTCAGCAGGAGCCAGATTGAGTAGAGCCTTCAGTCCCAGCTCAAGAAGGTTGAACTAAACACTGAAGGCCATAGGGAGCCAGGGGTGGTACTAGAGCAGTGGTGGCCTTAGTGAGGTATTCATTTCAGAAAGTTCTTCTAGTGGTCCATGTAGAACATCCTTTAGATAGAGCATCCAGTGAGCCTGCTGGGGTGTTGGTCCGGCTGAAGGAAGTTAAGACCTGAGCTGTGACAGGGATGGAGTGTATGTGAGGACCAGTGTGCAACTGGAATTGTTGTTACTGGAAGGAAGGAGGAGCTGAGCAGATATGCTGGTTCTGAATTGGGTGACCACATTAGTGGATGGTGGTGTCAGTGGGACAGAAGACGACAGATTATAATGAGTGCAGGACTCTGGTCTGGTCTCAGGCCAGCTCTCAGTGATGGCCATCGCTCTCCATCTCATCTTGCAGCTTTGGGGCACAACCTGAAGACCCTCAGAGTCAACGTCACCATCTCCACCCTCCGGTATTCAACAGACAGGAGCAACAGCTCAGCCACGTTCAACTCCACTGAGAGTGTCCTGCAGAGCCTGGTGAGGCCCTGGTCCCAGCAGCTCCTGGTGGGTTAAATCCCACCCAGCCCTTCCCCCAACCCCTGTCCCTCCTGCTCATCCTCCTCCTCCTTCCTCCCCAGCTGGATCCTTGTTCAGAAGAGCAGACTGGGCCCACTCTACTCGAGTTGCAGACTGGTCTCCCTCAGGTGCGACCCTCCCCTGAGCATTTGCCCCTTATGACCACTTTTGTGACCACCCCTCCTTGTCTCCCCACTATCCTCCCATTTCCTCCTTCCAGTTCTGGCCCACACCCCCAGAGGTTTCAGGACCTCTCTCTAGAGTCCCCACATCCCTCTCTCCCCAGGCCTGAGAAGGATGGGGCAGCCACCAGTGTGATGCCGTCTGCACCCACCACCCTAATACCGTGGGCCACCATGCCTCTGTGCTGGAAGCGGAGAGTCTCCACCTGTCTGCTCTTCCTCTCGGTGTCTCCAGGCTCTGCAGCCCAGAGTTTATCCATCCACAGAGAGCACCAGCTACATTTCCGCATCATCGTCGGGAACCTCAGCAACCTGGAGCCCACATCCTCAGAGTACACCGCACTGCTGAGAGACACCCAGGAACATGTGGAGTCTCCCCTCTCCCGTATCTCTTTGTCCTGAAGGCCGCGTCATTCCTCTGCCTGACTTACATCTGTTACACGATTGTTTCAACCCTTCACTTTCCCTGTGTGTCTGGGTTCTCTTAGTGTCCAGAGGTGATGTCCTAGCAGCCTTGTCCATTTCTCACATGGTTAAACTGAAGCTCATAAAGGGGAGTATTGTGCCTAGGGTCACACAGTGAGTTAGGGGCAGAGCCAGGATTTGAAGTCAGGTCTCCCTTGCCCCAAGGTCTGTGAGCTACAAGTAGGGGGACCTGCACCCCTCCCCCCATGCCCACTGGGTGCTGTGTGTCCTACCCTCCTGGAGTTTATCTTGTAGCAGGGAATAACAGGAATAGAGAATTGAAACTTATCAATTATTTGATGTGAACAAACTCATACTTGCAGGCGGAAATCAGAGAAGACTTCCTGCAGGAAATTTCATTGTAGGTTAATCCTAGAAAATGAATATTAAGCAAATAGATAAAGGAGAAGGGGATGATGTGTTTCTAGGCACGGAAGAACACTTTTGAGTTGGATTTTACAAATTTAGAGAGATCCCGTAGGCTTGCCAACTGTGATGACCCATTCTGCCCCAGGCTGTCATAAGAAAGTCCATCCCAAATTCAGTCCTCTGTGCCCAGAGGTATGAATTTGGTTTAATTTATTACACTTTTGTTCTGTGATAATGGTCTTGGATTTTGTAGCAAAGTGTGTTCACTTTTTAGAGATGGAAACTAAAATGATGTGAAACATGATGATGTCTACTTGACTTTAATATTTCATTGAAAACATGGGATGAATCAAGGGTGGCAAGTGTTAATAATTTATACATTGATGCAATATTGTTTTAATTAGTTGGAATATACATTGTTAAATCTAGATGATGGATGTTTATGAGACTGTTCCCTTTATTTTTCTGTGTCTAAAAAGTTTTATTAAAAAGAGTGAAACACACTCACATGCATTCTCCATTTCAATCACTTCCAGAATATTCTCCCAACAGAGATGATGCCTTGACTGAGAAGCCAGGTAAACCTGCAGGAAGCCTCAGCCCATGCTAAGGGGAGTGTATCTTGATGCTGTGCCTCATCGAAGAGAACCATGTGCACAGGGTCTTGGATGATGAGGAAAGTTGGCCAACCCTTGTCTAGGAGGGTTGAGGTACAGTGGGGTCACCAGGAGCCCTGGGGCGATGACAGGACGTGACTCATCCCACCACATGTCTCCCCAGACCTCCCCTTCTGGGCTTTCATCCTCATCTGCTTGACAGAACTCCTGGTGCTCATCACAAACCTGATCTGCTGTGTCCTGGTAAGCCATGATGTGTTGCTTGTCTTCTTACTATCGGGTTGTAAGAGCTCTTTATATATTATAAATACATGTCCTTTTCTAGGGATCTGTTTTGCAGATGTTTTCTCCCAATCTGTGCGTGGTTTGCCTTCTCCTTCACCACATGAGTCATTGGGGAAATGTAAGTGACAGTCATCATGAGATTCCACCACACTTGAGAATGGCTAAAATTGACAAGACTGACTATAACAAGTGTTGTTGAAGATGTCAAGTCACTGAAACTCTCATCGAGTGCTGGTGAAAAATAGCTTGGATCCGTCTTTAAAAATTACATACGTCTACCCAGCCATTCCTCTCCTAGGAATCCATCCAAGGGAAATAAACACATATGTCTATACACAGACTTGTACACACATGATGATAACAACCTATTTATAGTAGATAAAAATGGAAAACAACCCAAATGTCCATCTACTGGTGAACGGATACACAAAGTGTGGTTTATCCTCAAAGTGAGATACTATTCAACCATAAAGAGGAATGAATTATTTTTTTTCTTTTTTAATTATTCTATGGAAATTATAAAGGGTTTTAACATTGTGTAATTTCGGGTGTTCATTATTATTTGAGAATTTCTGTATAGACTGCATCGTGCTTACCAGCGGTAGTCTAACTTTTATCTATCACCTTTAACTCTTTCACTCAACACTCAGCCCCCTTCCCCTCTGGTAACCACTAATCTGTTCTCTTTATCCCTGTGTATGTTTATCTTCTACGTATGAGTGAAATAATGCTATTTGTCTTTGTCTGGCTTATTTCGTTTATCATCATACCCTCAAGGTCCATCCAGGTTGTTGCAAACAGGAAGATCTTCTCTTTTTTTCTGGCTGAGTAGTATTCCATTGTATATAATACATACTACATTTTCTTTATCTGTTCGTCTGTAGCAGGGCACTTGGATTGCTTAGATGTCTTGGCTATTGTGAATAATGCCGCAGTGAACACAGGGGTGCATAAATTTCTTTGAATTGTTGATTTCAATTTCTTTGGATAAATACCCAGTAGTGGGATAGCTGGAAGGTATGGTATTTCTATTTTTAATTTTTTGAGAAATCTCCATACTGTTTTCCCTGGTTGTTGCACCAGTTTGCATTCCCACCAGCAGTGTGTGAGGGTGCGCTTTTCTCCTTATCCTCTCCAACATTTGTTCTTTTTTGTCTTGGGATTTATAGCCATTCTGACAGGTGTAAGGTGATCTCTCATTGTAGTTTTGATTTGAATATCTCTAATAATTAGTGATGATATACATCTTTTCATGTGTCTATTGGCCTTCTGTATATCTTCTTTGGAAAAATGTCTGTTCATATCCTCTGCCCATTTTTAGATTGGATTATCTGTTTTTTTGTTGTTGGGTTGTATGAGTTGTTTATATTTTTTGAATATTAACCCCTTTTCAGATATATGATTTGCAAATATTTTCTCCCAGTTAGTGGGCTGTCTTTTCGTTTTGTTTTTTTTTGTGAGGAAGATCAGCCCTGAGCTAACATCTGTGCTAATCCTCCTCTTTTTTCTGAGGAAGACCGGCTCTGAGCTAACATCAATTGCCAATCCTCCTCTTTTTTTTTTTTCCCTCCAAAGTTCCAGTTGATATTTGTATGTCATAGTTACACATCCTTCTAGTTGCTGTATGTGGGACGCAGACACAGCATGGCCGAACAAGCGGTGTGTCTGTGCGCATCTGGGATCCGAACCTGGGCAGACAGTACCGGTTCGCGTGCACTTAACCACTAAGCCACGGGGCCGGCACTGGCTTTTTGTTTTGTTCATCGTTTCCTTTGCCTTGCAGAAGCCTTTTAGTCTCATGTAGTCCCATTTGTATATTTTTTCTCTTCTTTCCCTTGCCTGAGTAGACATGGTATTGTAAAAGATGCTACTAAGACTGATGTCAAAAACTGTACTGTGTATATTTTCTTCTAGGAGTTTTATGGTTTCAAGTGTTAGAGTCAAGTCTTTTATCCATTTCAAGTTAATTTTTGTGTACGGTGGAAGATGATGATCTACTTTCACTCTTTTGCATGTGGCTGTCCAGTTTTCCCAACAGCATTTATTGAAGAGACATTCCTTTCTTTATTGTATGATCTTGGCTCCTTTGTGAGTGATTAACTCTCCACAAAAGTGTGGTTTTCTTTCTGGGCTTTCAGTTCTGTTTCATTGATCTATGAGTCTGCTTTTGTGCCAAAACCATGCCATTTTGATTACTATAGCTATGTAATATATTTTCAAGTTAGGATTGTGATGCCTTCTGCTTTGTTCTTTCTTCTCAGGATTGCTTTGTCTGTTCAAGGTCTTTTGTTATTCCATATGCATTTTAGGATTCTGTGTTCTATTTCTATGAAGAATGTCATTGGGATTCTGATTGGGATTGCATTGAATCTGTAGATTACTTTAGGTAATATGGACATGTTAACTGTGTTTATTCTTCCAATCCATGTGCATGGAATATCTTCCCATTACTTCAGGTCATCACTGATTTCTTTCAATCATGTCTTATAGTTTTCATTGTATAGGTCTTTAACCTCTTCGGTTAAATTTATCCCTAGACACTTTTTTCTTTTTGTTGCAATTGTAAATGGGATCGTATTCTTGAGTTCTCTTTCTGTTAGTTCATTATTAGAGTATAGAAATGCAACTGATTTTTGTAAGTTGATTTTGTACACTGCAACTTTGCTGTAGTTGTTGATTATGTCTAATAGTTTTCTGATGGATTGTTTAGGGTTTTCTATATTTACAATCATGTCATCTGCAAACAGCAAGAGTTTCATTTCATCCTTTCCAATTTGGATTTCTTTTATTTATTTTTCCAGCCTAATTGCTCCGTCCAAAACCTCCAGTACTATGTTGAATGTGAGTGGCGAGAGTGGGCACCTTTGTCTTCTTCCTGTTCTCAGAGGAATGGCTTTAAGTTTTTCACCATTAAGTATGATGTTGGCTGTGGATTTGTGATATATGGCCTTTATTCTGTTGAGGTACGTTCCTTCTATACCCATTTTGTTGAGAGTTTAATCATAAATGGATGTTGGATCTTGTCAAATCCTTTCTTTACATCTGTGGATAGGATCATATGATTTTTATTCCTCATTTTGTTAATGTGGTGTATCACATTGATTGATTTGCAGATGTTGAACCATCCCTGTATCCCTGGTATAAATTCTACTTGATCATGGTATATGATCCTTTTAATATATTGCTGTGTTCGATTTGTTGATATTTAGCTGAGGATTTTTGCATCTGTGTTCATCAGCGATATTGGCCTGTAATATTCCTTCTTTGTGCTATCCTTGCCTGCTTTTGCTGTCATGGTGATGTTGGCCTCATAGAATGAATTAGGAAGTGTTCCATCTTCTTCAACTGTTTGGAATAGTTTGAGAAGCATAGGTATTAAATCTTGTTTGAATATTTGGTAGAATTCTCCAGAGAAGACATCTGGTCCTGGACTTTTGTTATTTGGGAGGTTTTTGATGACCATTTCATTCTCTTTACTTGTGATTGGTCTGTTCATTTTCTATATTTCTTCTTGATTCAGTTTTGGGAGGTTGTGTGAATCTAAGAATTTATCTATTTCTTTTAGGTTATCCACTTTGGTGGTATGTAAGTTGTTCAGTGTATTCTCTTATTGTCCTTTGGATTTCTGTGGTATCTGTTGTAATTTCTCCTCTTTCATATCTAATTTTATGTCTTTGAGCCTTCTCTCTTTTTTTCTTAGTGAGTCTGGTTAAGGGTCTGTCAATGTTGTTTCAGTCTTCTCAAAGAACCAGCTCTTTGTTTCATTGATCCTTTCTACTGTTGTACTAGTCTCTATTTCATTTATTTCTGCTCTAATTTTTATTATTTCCCTCATTCTACTGACTTTGGGCTTCATTTATTCTTCATTTTCTGGTTCTATTAGGTGTAGTTTAAGGTTACTTATTTGGTATTTTTCTTGTTTGTTGACCTGTGCTTGTATTGCTATGAATTTCCTTTTTAGAACTGCTTTTGCTGCATCCCCTAAGAGTTGTTTTGTTGTCTTTTCATTTTTCTTTGTCTTCAGGTATTTTTTTGTTTTCTCCTTTGATTTGTTCATTGATCCAATGGTTCTTCAGTCGTGTATTCTTTAGTCTCCAGATATTTGTGACTTCCCTATCTTTTTTCTTGTAGTTGATTTCAAGTGTCATAACATCGTGGTCAGAAAAGAAGCTTGTTATGATTTCAATCTTAAATTTATTCAGGCTTGCCTTGTTTCACAACATATGGTCTATCTTTGAGAAGGTCCCATGTGCACTTAAGAAAAATGTGTATTCTGCTGTTTTGGGAGGGTATGCTCTATGTATATCGATTAAGTTCATCTGATCATATGTTTCATTTAATTCCACTATTGACTTGTTGCCTTTCTCTGCATGATCTATCCATGGATATAAGTGGGGAGTTCAGGTCCCCTGCTATTATTGTGTTGCTGTTAATTTCTCCCTGTGTGTCTATTAATAGTTGCTTTATATTCTTTTGTGCTGCTGTGTTAGGTGCATACATCTTTATAAGTTTTATGTCCTCTTGCTGGAAAGTCCCCTTTATCATTATATACCGACCCTCTTTGTCTCTAATAGTCTTTTTTATCTTGAAGTCTGCTTTGTCTGATATTAGTATGGCTACACATACTTTCTTTTATGTGCCATTTGCTTGGAGTGTTGTCTCCCATCCCTTCATTCTGAGCCTGTTTGTTTTTAGAGCTGAGATGTGTTTCCTGGAGGCAGCATATTGTTGGGTCTTGTTTTCTAATCCACCCCACCACTCTGTGTCTGTTGATTGGAGAATTCAATCGATTTACATTTAGAGTGATTATTGATACATGAGGGCTTAATCCCACCTAATCTATATTTCCATTGTTTCTCTTCCTTTGTGATTCTGACTACCATTTCACTTTGGGGGTTTTCTGTGGAGGTTTTCTCTTTTTTTATGATCTATGGCTGTGTTCTGACTTTTTCTTTGCTGGTTACTGTGAGGTTTGTATGAAGATCTCATAGATGAGATAGTCCATCTTCTGATAGGCTCTTATCTCCATTGGTCTAAGCAGGTTCCATTCCTTTCCTCTTCTCCTTCTGAGTTATTGTTGTCACAATTTATTCATTTTTGTGTTGTGTGTTTGTGACTAAGTTGAAGTGTTTATAGTTACTTTTGATGCTTTCCTTCCCTTCTTCTTTTAAGTTATAATTAATTATTTGCTACCCTGTTGTGAAACAAAGCTGTAGCTTTCTGATTTTGTCTGTCTATTTATCTTTTTGCTCAAAGCTTTGTATACATTTGCCATCTGTTTATTTCTAGTATGAGGACGTTCTTGATCATTGCTTGTATGGGAGATCTAGTGGTGTTGAACTCCCTCAGACTTTGTTTATCTGGGAAAACTTCTATTTCTTCATTGTATCATAAGGATCATTTCACTGGATAGCGTATTCTTGGCTGATACAGTATTTGTAATATATCATTCCATTCTTTCCTTGCCTGTAAACTTTCTGCCAAGAAATATGCTGAAAGCCTGATAGGGGTTCCTTTGTAGGTTATTTTCTTCTGTCTTGCTTCCCTTAATATTTTTTCTTTGTCATTGGCTTTTACCAATTTTACTATTATATGCCTTGGAGAAGGTCTTTTAGCATTGATGTTATTAGGCATTCTGTTGGCTTCATGTTCTTGTAAGTCCGGTTCTTCCCAGGTTTTGGAAGTTCTCAGCTATTATTTCTTTGAACAAGCTCTCTGCTCTTTTCTCTCTCTTTTCTCCCTCTGGAATACGTATAATTCTTATGTTGCTTTTATAATTGAGTCATATATTTCTACAAGAATTCCTACCTTTTTAAAAAATTAGAGTTCTCTCTCCTGGTCCACTGTAAGTATTTCTATTTTTCGATCCTCTAAATCACTAATTCTTGCATCCATAATATCAGCTCTATTTTTTAAGGATTCTAGATTATTTTTTATCTTTTTAATTATGTTATTCATATCCAGAATTTCTGCTTGTTTTTTTAAATAGTTTCAGTCTCTTTGATGAAGTGTTCCTTTTCCTCATTAATTTTACTCTTGAATTCATCGAACTGTTTGAACACTCTTGTAATTTGGTGAGTTTCTTTATGAAAGTTATTTTGAATTCTGTCATTTATATTGTAAATTTCTGTGACTACAAGTTTAGTTTCTGGAGATTTGTCATTTCCTTCTGCTCTGAATTGTTACTGTAGTTTCTTATGCTGTTTGATGAACTAAACTTTTGCCTGTGTACTTGTGGTAGTATCAAGACGCAGATTCCACCTGCTACCGCTGTGGGGAAAACATGAGCTGTGTTTCTGATCCCACCCCATATGCTGGAAGTTGCGTGGGTACAGTGGGTGTTCCACTCGCTGGGAAAGCATTCCCACTGGGATCAGAGCTGCCGCCACATGGAGGCACGTACACAGTTGTGAGACCTCAGAACTACTATGGGTATTTGTGCCACCTGTGAAAGCAGATATGTGCTCATATATCTGCTGCTGCTTTTTCTTATGCTCATTCCAGTCTCTGTGTTTGGTGGGTGGGGCTTCTTCATGGGTTCTGAGCATTGGCCAATCATTGGAACTACAGTGACATGGTGCGCTTTCCAACCATCCAGGAAAGCATTCATTTGCAGGTCCAGGGCTGCCGCCAACCCCTCCCAGATTTGCACCAAGGCGCATTCCTACTTTTGGGGATGCAGTATTACTATTGGCTCTCACACCAACATGGGAAGTGCTCTGGCGTGTGCACAGTGCTGCCAGGGAAGGGTTGGAATAGGAATGAATTCATAGTACATGCAATGACAAGCATAAATCTCAGAATAATTATGCTGAGTGAAAGAAGCCAGTAAAAAATGAGTACATAGTATATGATCCCATTTATAAACATTTTTGTCAAATACAGGAAAATCTATAGGGACATATACCAGATCACTCGTTGCCTGGGAATGAGAATGTGTTTGCAAATGGCAGGGAAGGAGGAATTAAAATGAGCATGAGGAAATTTGGGGAAGATAGCGTTCATTTTCTTTATTTGTGGTGATGGTTCAATAAGTTATAATCAAAATGTATCAAATTTTTCACTTTAAATATATGCAGTTTTCTGTATGTCGTGACTACCTCAATTAAGCTAGAACATGTAGGGGAAAGAGAGAGAGAGAGAGAGCCGAACGAGGGAAAAGGGAAGGAAAAGAAGGACTGAGGGTGAAAATTAAGTGGACAAAAGGAAGAGGGAGACACAGGAGGCATTGGTTCTCTGTGGCTTTGGCATCTCCTTCCCCTGGAGTCTCCCATACTGGGCAGCTGACTGGACCATTCTGATTTGCTCTCCTCACCTCACAAGTCACTGTCTGCTGACGGAAGAAGGAGAGCAACTATGAGGTCCAGTGACGACGACTGGGCTATTACCTGTCTCATGGTGACCTACGGAAGCTGTGATGACTAGATCTGACTAGATCTGAGGTCCCTTTTGCCCAGCAGGGGTCCAGAGGAGCTTGACTGGAACAGAACGAAACCACACTGGATGGATGCATGTTCTGAGCCTTTCTAGAATTGGCCCCTGACTGGCTCACAGGGGACTAAGCTGAAAGGTTTCACCTTCCTTAAGTCCTGAAAGTGATTGCAACTTCTGTCCTGTGGTGTCACACCAGTTCATCCCTCAGGGACACCAGAATTGGTGAAAGCAGCACAGACGTTGCCATCATGTAAAATCTAATCCCCACTTCAGTGAAAGTCTTCCCTTCTTAGGAAACTTTGGAACATCCCTTCCCTTCACTCTGTGCAGCCATCACACCCCTCTCGATTCCTCCCCCTCTGAAGGCCTGGCAGTATCAGGTTCCCCTTTTCTGCTTCATTCTCTGAAGCTCAGATTCACCAGGACTTCCAGATCAATCTCCCTTGATCGCTCCTCTCCCCACTCATGGGTCCTCCGTAACGGGAAACAGGCCAAGACGGGAGGAGTGGGTGAGACATGATTCTGCAGTACCCTTGGACCTTGGGAGCTGAAATGACTAGGTGTCTGGGAAGCCTGAATCCCAGAGAAACACCAAGGCTCTGGGAAGAGAGTGTCTACTCTGGATGTAAAAGTGAATAATACTCGGTGGGAGAAATCTGAGGTAAAAGAAAGAGTATTTTTTCATCTTTCTCTGTACAGAGTCCAACTAACCTCACAGCAGAGGCTCCCCAACAAGCAGCCCAGAGCATCCCAGGCATGAAGCAGGCTGCACTCTTCTGCAGTGGGTCTGTTCGAACAGATTACATTATCTGTACACACTGTGCAGACGACCACAGCTGAAGATACCCAAGGGCTGAGAATTAAAGTCACAGTCATGGCACTCTCTCAGACTTTTTGTGTATGAGCTTCACATTCTCAATCTGAAGCAGTGATTCTCCGAGAATGTACACTATGAAGATTCTAATGATTAATAATATTAATATATTATTATTATACATTGCATACATTATACATTATATAGTGTACATTATAATTATAAATTAATATATAATCATTATTCTACATTAATATATTATTATATATTAATTATTATAATATCATTATAATGATTGATAATAGTTATCATTATTGAATAATTTCTTCTAAGCAACATGACTGGAAAGCTCTGCATGTATTATCTCAGTTATAGTCGCAATTTTAGGGATTTATTCCCATTTTAACCTAAAGATGTGGAGGCTCAGAAATATTAAATAACTTGACAAAGAAGGAAAAAAATTACTACAAAGCTAAATTAAACACCTATTCAAACTTTGTGTCAAAAAAAGAAAGACTTATCTGACATACAAACAGACTACAAGTTGACCTCCCACAGGCCCGCAGTGAAAGAAGCTGTAAAGAATGTACATCAGGAAGAACAAATGTGAACCCAGGAAAACATAACAGGAGTCATGAGGAAAGGAAAAAACGTCTGTCTAATTTAGTATTAGTTTTAAAACAAGACATGAAAAACACATTTGAACCAAAATTCCAGATGATTAACACATGGAAGAATAGAGGAGAGAAGATTTAGCTAAAAAATAACTCATTTTTTAGGGAAGATATAAATACTAAGATACTCTATTATTGTTTAACACATTGCTCTCAGAAACTGATAAATCTGTGGGACAAAAGTAGGTAATGATAAAGAGGATTTGAAGAGTGCAACATACTCGATCAGGAAAATAGACAAATCCCAACACACTGGCTTATTGAGAGACTTGTGATGCTGAAAACAGTCGTTCTCCTGACAAGAGGATACCACAATGGCATATCAATTTTCATGAATCAAATTTCCAACACATATGAATCTAAAAAAAGGGACAATCCAGTATTTCATTATATGCAACTGTGATTCAACATGCAACAAATACCAGAAAAATAGAGACCCAGAAGTAGGTGTCTTTTTTGAGAAGACAGATATAACAGCTCTTTCGTGAAATATTATGTTGGAATCTATTGGAATATTACACAAAGAGGACAATCCATTTTGACTAGGTATGTTTTCTCTGTGACTGTGAGGGCAAAACTCTAAAGAATCCCCTGACTGTGATAACTCTTCGTCTTAAAATACAAATAGATAACGCTCAGCAGGTAAAATGAGAGAACAAAATGAGAAGGAAAGATCTCCTTTCTCTCCTCACCTGAAACCCAATCTCCCACCTCAGAAGGATCACTGTCTGTATCTTCTCTGTCATGCAAAGTTGTCAAAGAAAAGGAAATTATTGGTATATATTAAAGTTTCAAGAGCTCAAAGAAAGTAATCATCAGGACCCCTGCAGAGGCATTAATGTAGTGTGAGCCCCATGTCATCTGCGCCGTCGTCTGTTTTCTTCATCGTGTTTGTCGGGATGTCGTCCTTGGCCCCTCACTTTCCCTGCCTCGCAAGCGAGTGTGTCTGCATCAGTGCTACCGCCAGTCTGTCTCTTGCCGTCTGCACTTTCCCTTCATGTTTCCTGATATCCTCCTCAGTCACCAGAAGACGTTTGCAAAGGAGCTGTGGGATGTACAGACCAGCTCCTGGCATCATCTCTGCCGAATCTGAAGACCAGGCAGGGGTGGGCATGGGACTGGAGTTCAGACCACCTGCGAGCTCACCTGGCAGGGATACACCTGTGAAACTAGGTGCAAGATTCAGCAGGGCTTTGGCAAGTTCCAAAGCACTTAACAGTTCTCCTGCACTCTGCAGGCCTGGAGACCTTGCAGTCTCTTCTGCCAGCAGAGTTGTTGGGGCTGCTCCAAGGTTTCCTCTCTTTGCTGGCATCTGACCTCATTGCCAGGATAGGATGTGATTCTAGTAACTGTCCTCTTGAATATGTAACTGGACATCCTCAAAGGGATGGATATGCTCAAACCAGGCTTTGGTTTAGATTGATTTCCACAATCATTTCACTTCCTCTGTGATGATTTGACCATCATACTTCTTCTCCTCTTACCCTATAAAAATAAATTTTGAAAGTGCATCAGAGTTATAAATGAAGCCTACCTTCCCAGGACAATTATGTCAGATGCCTTGTACTTCTACCCTCCCTCTCTCCCTGTGAGGGTTAATCTGACCTTTGTCCTGGGACATCATCAAAGAGATTTGGGTCAAGAAAGGAAACTACGAGGTCAAAACTCAGGACTACAGCAGGTCATTTCTTCTCCCCCATGTTGTTAGATATTTATGTGTATTACTTCATTCTCTTTTTGTCCTTGTCTCTCTCAACAACAAATTCCTTGGTGCTCCCTGTCAGGACACACAGTCCCCAGTCTTTTTCTAATTCCCAAATCATACCATTCTTCTATACTATATGACTATTCATTTGATTAACCCATTGACCAGTTGGTGTTCATAGCTCCCTTAGAGCTTAAATCAGTAGTGAAATTATCATCCACCCCACTCCTAGTGACTCCTATTTGACAATTGTGAACATTAAATCTCAATGCAGAGAATGTATGTCTGAAAAAACTCGACTTACAAATGGAGATTGTACTGTAAGTGGGAAGTACACACTGGATTTATGAAACACAGAAACAAAATGTAAACTCTCTCATTATTAAGTTTTGTATAGACTGCACCCACATTGATAATATCTTGGCTATAGTGGGTTAAAATATACTATTAAAGTTAGTGTCTCCTGTTTGTTTTCATTTTTTAAAATCTGGCTACTAAAATATATTTAAATTCGATAATATAGAGTGCTTAATGTTACTATTGGACAGTGCTGGTGAAGCCATCAGTGAAAAGCAAGTCCAGAGAAAGTGATTAGGGATATTTTTTCCCTAGAAAAGGAGTCTACAGTGGCCCACACTGCCAGATGCAGCAAAAAGTCTCATACACCCCCACACACACACGTGCACACACACACACTGACAGAATGAAACAAACCTCTTCCTAGATTCCCACCACTTCTCACACGGTATGAGGTTGCACTCTTACTTAATCCTAAGTGGACTAATCTGAAGAAAGAAGGCAGAAGTGTAGGTAAATTACCAGTTAGGAAGATCTAAAACCAGAGACTAAAGCTCAAGATATGTGGTGAATTTCCTGTCCTGCCTTCTGTTATTAATTCAATATGTTAGGGAGAGTTTTCCAAGGAGGCTTGTTTTAAAACTCACTTTTTCTTTACTATGTAAAAATAGACAGGCTATGTAAAGAATAATTACTCTAGCCAATCAATGAAAAGGAGATGATAGAACACGAATACCCTTATTATAAGTCACTACTGGATTAGAGAGTCAGGGAACAGCTGACATTGGGTTAATTTGGCCTTAATTAGGCTGATTCTGATTTCATGATCGTCATATTTATTGTATTATGCTAGAACTTATGAAAATTCCCAGCCCCCCTACTATTTAACCACCAAGGCCCACCAACAAGACCAGTCCTTGCTGACACATCCCCTGCCTCCAACCCTTCTGACAACACCTGGAGGATTTTCCCCAAATCCCACACTGTCCCTGCACTCTTTTACCTGCCCCAGGGCCAGGGAATCATTTTCTCCAAGGCTCAGGCTCTGTGTGTGCCCAGCTCTGTGGCTGGCACTTCTCCCTCTAGTGAAGACAAAGATCACAGCGCAGACCCTGTGAGCTTCAGCATTTGGAAAAAGACTGGGGTTTGCTGACAGAAAAGAACCTTTAGTGGACACGGTTACCAGGGTCCAAGAAGCCCCAGTGATTCCTCCAGGGAACATGATGCAGGACAGAGCAGGAATGTCTGTGTGTGGTTCGGCTTGCTTATGCCTGTAGGGTGATATAAGTGACATTGGTAATGCTTTTGCCAATGTTGTTCACTCATTTATTCATCGTATGTCATGGAGTGCTTTCTACATACGTCCAGGCAACAGTCTCACCCTCTGGGGCTCACAGGCAGTGTCAGAAGAATTTCTAAATTATATTTCTAATATATAGGTACACCACTGGTAATACACTAGGTGTTCCAAGCATTTTTCAAATATTAACTCCTTTAATACTCTCCATAAACCTACAAAGTAGGTATGCTGATCATTATTGCCAACTGTCAGATGAAGAAACTGAGGCACCAATCAGGTAAAGAACTCAGTAAATACAAATATCTAATAAGGGATTGAGCTGCAATTTGGACATGAGGAGTTAGCTCCATAACCTGTATTCTTAACCATGACATTTACTCTCTAAAGACTTCACATCATGAAAAAATTTGATCAGTTATCCATTTTCTTGTTGCATTGAGTAGCCACACTATTCTATCTGTCTGAAAAATAGAGTACATGCGTAGAAACTACTGCACATACACGCTTAAATTACATCTATTTATGTCCCCAGTCCCTGAAAATTAATAAAGAGAACATTTCAGAATGTTTCTTGCCCAGGTTGGGAGGACTCTGAGGAAATCTCAGTGTTGCTATAAGAAGCTGAGGACAGGCTGGGAGTGGATCTCAGGGGAAAGGTGTCCTCAGGAGTCACCACTGAATGACAACATTGATGGGAGGGTCTCAGCAGTGACTGAATTCAGGATCTGATGGTGTTTTAACCTGGTGCTTATCTTCTGGCTGTGGGTTTATGGTGATGCAGCACAGGGAGTGGGGATGGTTCACTGTGTTCTTGGGGAAACCAGACCCATGAAAGAGAGGGAATGACGGTTTCCTTAAACAATGGACTCGTGGTGGGAAAAATTTGGCCTGGAAGAGACAGTCGTGTCCTTGGTATAACCAGAACGAGTCGCCTCTGCTTCAGCCAAAGCAGACAGCCCTTCCTCATGCACTCATTTTATCTCAATGGGAGGAAGGAGGAGGAAATCATATAATGCTCTTCTGGATGTGAGATCTGTGATGGTAGAGACTGTGCTAGGAGGTTCTGAAAGGCTGCCCTGAGGCATTTCAGACCTTTGCTGTGACCAGAATGACAAGTGTAAGCACCCCTGCCTATGTCTGGGAAGAGTTAGTGTGTCAAGGAGAAGGCTCCCTGGTGCAGTGACTCACAGGAAAAAGCGAGTTTGACCAGAGAAGGTCAGAAATGTGGCCTGTGTGACTGGAGCGAGCCTCAGAAGAGAGAGGAGTGGAGAGAGGAAGATGATCAGGCTGGATCCTGGGACATGGTAGACTGTTACTTTCTATTCCTCTGTGACAACTTTACTCCAAAACCTGCCACCTATAAAGTACAAATATTTAACATCTCACAATTTCTTTTAGCCAAGCATCAGACATGGCTTAGCTGGGTGCCTCTGCCTCAAAGTCTCTGTGAAGAAGGGGCTGTGGTCTCAACAGGGTTCCAATGGGGGAGGATTCCCACCCAAGATCACTCACATGGGTTTTGTCAGGATCCATTTGGACTGAGAGTCTGAACTCCTGTCTGTCTGTTGGCTGGACACTCCCTCAGTTCTCTCCCATGGAGCCTCTACATAGTGCAACTGAAAACATCAGCACTTGCTCTTGCAGTTCTGGTAATTTGATAGAGAGCAAGAGCGAGAGTGAGAGCAAGAGCGAGAGTAAGAGCAAGTGAGAGAGAGAGAGAGAGAGATGGAAACAGTAGGAGGGAGGTAAGAATTGAACATAAGTAAACCAGTAATTGGGAAGTGACAGACGTTTTGTAATTAAAACTTGGAAATGGTATCCCGTAACCTTGGCTGTGTTCTGTTGTTCAGAAGCCAGATACTGACCACTTAGTGGTGACATAAGTATGTGTACTAAGGAGGCAGGGAGCAATGGGACCATTGTGGAGGATCCCACCACATAGGCCAACATGAGGCTCTTGGGACTCATTCTGAGTAAAACACGGGATCGTGGAAGGCTTAATGCCAGTGGATCACAATGTCTGAATTTCCTCTAATTTCAACCCCTTCAGGATGCATACCTGAAAATGAGGCTCAGAGCAGCAGTCACTTACCAAAGTTCACAAATCTGGGACCTAGAGAAGTTCTGACTGGTGTTCTATGTGATGTCCTACTCTTTGTACTTCCTCCATCTCTAAGTGTGTTCATTAGACACATGTGACACCAGCTCACAGGCGTTGTATGTATTATTACATATACACCTGAAGAGGTCTCTAGGGAGCTGCTTTTAGCCCAACCCTCATTGTGCAGCTTGGGAGACTGGGGAGATCTTGAGAGGCACAACAGCTTTCCCAGGACACAGAACTGGTAGGAAAAAAGAGGTCTGACCTCAGCTGTGTCTCCTCAATGCTGGGGCCTGGATCCACTCCCAAGGATCTGTGGGGAGGGTGGTGATGGGTATGTGTCTACAGTGATAGAGGTGACACGGGCAAGGAGGGAGAGCAGCCAACAGCCTAGTGGGGGGGGTTGGGTGGCTCTCATTGAAGGAAAGGGCTAAGTAATAGAAGCTTGAAGAAGTGACCTCACTTTCTTGGTGACAGCCCCCAACAGAACTTAGAACTCTGGTTACCAAGCACCCACATTGTAATCACAGCCTCTTGTCCAGTTCATTTGAGTGGAGACACTAGACATAGCAGGATGTTCTCGTGTTGTCCCGTGACTTTCCAAGGCTCTGGCCCCCAGAAAGCCCATAATGAGAGCATGTTAAGTCGCTTTACACATTGTCTCAGCCCTCACCTCGAATGTGTGTGGCCTTTTGGCAGGAGGAACCATCAGGTAACAGTGTAGGCCAGGGCAGGACACTCTAGGTCAGGCCAGAACTGTGATCCCAAAAGGACAGCCTCACACCCCTTGACCCTCATTGTGTGTGGGGGGGGGGTAAGGTGGAGTGAGGGAAGCTGGGGATGAGGAGGGTCCAGCCTGAGCAGGAGCAGGAAGCCTGATGGTGGGACTCAGCAGTGTGTCATGTTCATGCTCAAGATCTTGGCTGCAGGAGAGGAAGGTGAGTGCTCGGGACCAAGCTCCTCTATCCGCATGTGAATGCTGGGTCCTAAAGGTGTCCTCACATTCCTTCCCTGGTGGAGTGTATGCAGATGGCCCTCTGTGCCTGATCTGTGGTGGGTTTTCCCACTGTGGCAAAGTCCAGGCAGGCACCTGATCCCTCCTGGCCTGACTGCTGCGCACTGTCACTGCAGAGCTGCACCCAGGAGATGGTCAAGGAGCTGGTGGATGCTTTCCAGTTTTCCATCTCCCTGGAGTGGACACAGGTGCACCAGTCCATCAATGACCAGGGCTGGTCTGAGGTGAGTGTGGGTGCAGAGGGGTCATCACACCCAGGAACCTGAGATGATCAAGGCAGTACTAGAACCCAGACTCAAATATGAGATTCCCCTGGGACCCGCTGCCCCAGAATTTTCTCACTACAGTGCCCCGAAGTCCCACTCCCAAAGGAATCTGGGCCTCCACTCCTCCCCACAAGCTACACAGGAGTGTAGAAAGTCACCTCAGTCCTCCTGGTGGTTCACCATGATGTCACTGACTATATGTTCCTCCTCCTCTCCCTCCGTGTCAGGATGAGTCCACTGTGAATTTAAATGAAGACTGCAGGATGCGTGGCGTCCAGGCAGGCATGATGGAGAGGCTGACCTAGTCCATTGCACCAGCTTTCGTGAGTAGGGACATCTAGAGTTTCACCACCTTCATGATCAACTACTCAGCCTCAGACACATCCCACCGGGTCCTGGACCAGCTGTTTACTAGGTGAGTAGCCACTCCCTCCTCAGTACAGTGGTGACTCTGTACTCTGCCAGCTGTGTACCTTGGGCAAATCCCCGCATCTCTCTGAGCCTCAGTTTGCTCTTCTGAAAAGTGGGGGGGGGATAAATTTCATGGTGATCTTGTAGGGAATCATGGGATCAGCCATGGCAGGTGCTCACCTGGTGCCTGGATCTGCAGAGAGTGCTGTGGACATGCTGTGGTTGGTCCCCACCAGCCCCGAGCTTGGTTGGTCCCTCAGACCTGGCCAGGGGCAGCTCATCCCCTGGCGCCCTCTGCTGGAGCCTCCAAAGGCAGACTCTGCGCCAGCCCCACCCCACTATCCACTGCCACCACCATTGTCCTCTCTTGGGAGGCCTGGGAAGGACAAGGACCTGGGTGTGGGAGCCCGCCAGATCTCAGGTCTGACACACCGCTTGCCAGGCTGCTTCCTCCTTTGACGGGGGCCCAACACACACCCCAGGAGACTTGGCAGCCATACCCAGGGCTATGTCCTCCAGAGTTCGTCCCCTTGGAAGGGGCCTGGTCCAGGTGCCAGGTTCGGCTGTTTGGCCAGCCTCCTTTGGAGAAAGCAGGCAAGCCGAGCCACACTTTCAATGGCCATGGACGTGACACCTGCGACCTCAGGCTGAGGGCCTCACCCGTGCCCTCCATGGTGGATTTCTCCCCGGAGCCGTGGTCTAGGCACCAGGAAGGCCAGGCCTTCCCAACTCCAGGGAGGGTGCTGGGACCTGTCGCCAGAAGGGTTTGCCCAGTTTGGCCCTGGCTACATAGCCCTGTGCTGCCATCTGCCTGTCTTGGCCCTTCTGAATCCACAGAGCCTTTCATACACCTGGTCTGGCTTCAGTCGCAAAGTGCAGGCATGGGGTGAGGTCATGGCTTTGTCTTTCCAGGAAGAAATGAGCCCCTGGACAAAGCAGCTGGTCCAAGCAAATCCTTGAGGTTGAAGCCCAGTACACCTGTGGCCATCAGGGCCAGAGCAATGCTTCCAAGGAAGGGAAGCGGCCTTCAAGCTGAGTGGGAGTGGGGGAGGGGAGGGAGCCAATCAGAACTTGGCGGGAGGGCGGGGTCTTCATTGAGGACCCCCGAGGCCAGCCCTAGGCCCAGGAGTCGCGCATGTACACTTGGCCTGTGTGGGGGTTTGGGGGGTTGAACCCAAGCCCACAGGGCTACCGAAGCGTCCAGAGAAAGAAGGCTCTATGGGGGAGGTAGGGCGAGGTGGTCATGGCACGCCACCTTCCTCCTCTCAGGTCCCAGAGGGAGAGAGAGAGCGAGAGAGAGAGAGAGAGAGAGGAAGAGACAGAGAGAAAGAGAGAGAGAGGGAGAGAGGGAGAGAGAGAGAGATCCATGACGTCTGAGTCGCTGCCTCCACCGCTAGCTGATGCCAACTCACATGCCATCCCACTTGCACCCACCACACCCACGCCCACCCCAGGTCCAGCCCCACCACAGAGAGGCCGGTTCCTGGTCACCTCCATGCCTTTTCTTCTGGACCTGACCCCAGTACATGGGCAATGGGCCGGACAAGCCTTTACATGTCTCTCTGCATGACAATCATCTTGATCTCCTCTCCCATCCCACAGGCCCACCCACGACATCCACCTTTGTCATTAGCTCAGGAGAGGATGCAAGATGAGAATCTCTGCCATTGTGGCAAGAGACTCAGTTTCCCAGTTTTCTCCCATGGACACATGTTCTTCACCTGGGTCTGATTTTCTCCAGCCAACCTGTCTTGTTAAGGATTTGACCAGCCCTAAGAACCTGCAGGGAAAGGACGGAGGGGAATTCTTGCTCTGCCCCTGGCAGCCCCGAGCTGGGTCGGTCCCTCAGACTGGGCCAGCAGCAACCCATCCCCCGGCGCCCTCTCCTGGAGCATCCAAGGGCAGGCTCGGCACCAGCCCCACCCCTGTCGCCACTGCCATGACTATCGTCCTCCCTTGGGAGGCCTGGACAGGAGAGGGTCCCAGGTGTGGGAGGCCGCCAGATCTCAGGTCAGGCACACCGTTTGCCAGGCTGCTTCTTCCTCTGTCTGGGGCCCAGCACAGGCCCCCGGAGACTTGGCAGCCGTCCCCAGGGCTATGTCCTCCAGAACTCGTCACCTTGGAAGGGGCCTGGCCCAGGTTCCAGGTTCGGCTGGTTGGCCAGCCTCCTTGGGAGAAAGCAGGCAAGCCGAGCCAGGCTTGGAGTGGCCTTGGACGTGACACCTGCGACCTCAGGCAGAGGACCTCACATGTGCCCTCCATTGTGGATTTCTCCCCGGAGCTGTGGCCTGGACACCAGGAAGGCCAGGGCTTCCCAACTCCAGGGAGGAAGCTGGGACTTGTCGCCGGAAAGGCTCACCCAGTTTGCCCCTGGCTCCCTAGAGCTGCGGTGCCATCTGCCTGTCTCAGCCCTTCTGACTCCACAGAACCTTTCCTACACATGGCCTGGCTGCAGTCGCAAAGTGCAGGCGTGGGATGAGGCCATGGCTTTGTCTTGCCAGGAAGAAATGAGCCCCTGGACGAAGCAGCTGGCCCAGGCAGAGCCTTGAGCTTGAAGCACAGTATGCCTGTGGCCATCAGGCACAGAGCAATGCTTCCAAGGAAGGGAAGCGGTCTTCCAGGTGAGTAGGAGTCGGGGAGGGGAGGGAGACAACAGCTGAAGCCAAGTACAGAAGAGCAGCGATGGAACAGCTGCAGCGGGGTGGCACCAGGGGTCCGCCCCCACCAGTCAGAGCATGGCGACTGGGTGGTGTCTTCACTGAGGACCCACGCGGCAAGCCCTAGGCCCCAGCAGTCGCGCATGCCCCCTTGGCCTGTGCGGGGGTGTGGCGGCCTGAACCCAAGCTCTCAGGGGTCCCGGAGCTGCCAGAGAAAGAAGGGCCCATGGGGGAGGTAGATGAGGAGGGCAGGGCGCACGACCTTCCTTTCCTCAGGTCCCCAAGGGGGAGAGAGAGAGGGAGAGAGTGAGAGATCCATGACCTCTGAGTCGCTGCCTCCACCACTGGCTGGTGCCTACTCACAAGCCATCCCATTGCACCCACCACCCCCACGCCTGCCCAGGCGTCATCCCCACCACAGAGAGGCCAGTTGCTGGACACCTCCATGCCTTCCCTTCCGTTCCTGACCCCAGTGCAGGGGAAACTGTTGAGACAAGCCTTTACATGTCCCTCTCCATGACAATCGTCTCCCTCCCCTCTCCCATCCCACTGGCCCACCCACGACATCCACTTTTGTCATTAGCTCAGGAGAGGATGCAAGATGAGAATCTCTGCCATTGTGTGGAGAAACTCAGTTTCCTGCGTTTCTCCCATGGACACATGTTCTTCAGCTAGGTCTGATTTTCGCCAGCGAACCTGTCTTGTTAATGATTTGGCCAGCCATGAGAACCTGAAGGGAAATGGCGGAGGGGGATTCTCTCTCTGCCCCCAACAGCCCCTATCTGGGTCGGTCCCTCAGACCTGGCCTGGGACAGCCCATCCCCCGGTGCCCTCTCCCAGGGCATCCAAGTGCAGGCTCAGCACACGCCCCACCCCTCTCGCCACTGCCAAGACCATCGTCCTCCCTTTGGATTCCTGGGCAGGACAGGGACCTGGGTGTGGGAGGCCACCGGATTGCTGGTCTGGCACACCACTTCCCGGGCTGCTTCCTCCTCTGACGGGGCCCAGCACACGCCCCAGGAAACTTGGCAGACGTCCCCAGGGCTATAACCTCCAGAACTTGTCCCCTCAGAAGGGGCCTGGCCCAGGTGCCAGGTTCAGCTGTTTGGCCAGACTGCTTTGGAGAAAGCAGGCAAGCCGAGCCAGGCATGCAGTGGCCCTGGGCATGACACGGAGACGTCAAGCAGAGGACCTCATGGGTGTCCTCCATCTCGGATTTCTCCCCAGAACCATGGCCTGGGCACTAGGAAGGCCAGGCCTTCCCGACGCCAGAGATGAGGCTGGGAACTGTCCCCGGAAGGGCTTGCCCAGTGTGGCAAATGCTCCCAAACGCCTATGGGCTGCTGGTGCCGCACTTCCTGCTTTGCCATATGCCTGTCTCGGCCCTTTTGTCTCCACAGAGCCTTTCCTCCACCGGGCTGCAGTCGCCAAGTCTAGGCGTGGGGTGAGGCCACGGCTTTGTCTTTCCAGAATGAAATGAGCCCCGGGACAAAGCAACTGGCCTAGGAAGAACCTTGAGCTCGTACCCCAGTCTGACTGTGGCCACCCTGGGCAGATCCACCCTTCCAAGGAAGACATGTGGCCTGCGATCTCTGAGGAATTGGGAGAGGTGAGGGAGACATTAACTGCAGCCAAGTCAAGAAGGGCAGGGTTCCTTCAGCTGCAGCTGGTAGTCACCGAGGGATGCCCCAGCCAGTCAGATCCTGGCGGTAGGATGGGGCCTTCACTGAGGACCCCCGAGGCCAGCCCTAGTCCCGGGTGGCCAAGCATGCACCCTTGGCCTGAGGGTCTTGAATCCAAGCCTGCATGGTTCCGAGAGCTGCCAGAGAAAGAAGGGACCATGGGATATGTAGGCGAGGTGGGTAAGGCGCCCCACCTTTCTCTCCTCAGGTCTCTGAGGGAGAGAAGAGAGAGAGAGACACAGAAATATTGAGAGAGAGAGAAAGAGAGATCCCTGACCTCTGAATCGCTGCCTGCACCACTGGTACCAACTCTCACGCCATCTCACCTTCACCTAAAACCCCCACGCCCGCCCCAGGGCCAGCGCCACCACAGAGAGGCGGGTTGCTGGTCACCTCCGTGCTGTCACTTCTGGACCTGACGCCGGTGCAGGGGAAACGGTTCCGACAAGACATTACATGTCCCTCTGCATGACAATTGTCTCCTTCCAGTCTTGACTTCCACATGCCCACCCCCAACATCCTCCTTTCTCATAAGTTCAGGAGAGGATGCAAGATGAGAATCTCTGCCTTTGTGTGGAGAGACTCATTTTCCCGGGTTTATGCCATGCACTCATATTCTTCAGTTTGGTATGATTTTCTCTTGTGAACCTCTCTTGTTAACGGTTTGGCAAGCCATAAGAAACTTAAGGGAAAGGGCGGAGTGGGATTCTCTCTCTGCCCCCGACTGCCTCGAGCTGGATCGGTCCCTCAGACCTCTCCAGGGGCAGCCCATCCCCAGGCACCCTCTCCCGGGACATCCTGGGGCAGGCTAGCCGGCAACCCCACCCCACTCGCCCCTGCCACGACCCTCGTCCTCCCTCATGAGGCCTGGGCAGGACAGGGACCCGGGTGTGAGGGGTCTCCTGATCTCACCTCTGACACACCCATTGCCAGGCTGATTTCTCCTCTGACGGGGCCCAGCACATGCCCCAGGAGACTTGGCGGCCATCCCCAGGGCTATGTCCTCTTGACCTTGTCCCCTCTGGAAGTGGCCTGGCCCAGGTAGGATGTTTGGCTGGTTGTCCCGCCTCCTTTGGAGAAAGCAGGTGAGCCGATCCAGCCATCCTGTCGCCCTCTGCCTGGCACATCTGCACTCAAACAGAAGGCGTCACACATGTCCTTCATCATGCTTTTCTCCCCAAAGCCATTTCCTAGGGTACTCTTAGTGTTACGCTAGTGTTATGTTTGGTTTCCGGTTACTGTCAGTTTTAGGGTTTGGTTTAGTTTTCGGGTTAGTGTTAGGTTTATATTTAGGTATATGTTTCTGGTTAGGGTTAGGTTTATGGTTCTGATTAGGGATAGGTTCATGATTTGCGTTAATGGTATGTTTGAGTTTAGGTTAGTGTTAAGGTTAGGGTTGAGGTTAGTGTTATGGTTGATTGCCAGGTTTGGGTTAGATTTCAGGTTATGTTTAGGGTTCAGTTAGCATAGGGTTATCATCTGGTTAGTGTAAGTGTTAGGGTTTCTGTTACTATTGGGGTTAGGGTTACGGTTAGCATTAGGGTTGTGGTTCTGTTTAGTGTTAGGGTTTGGGTTTGGTACAGATTTGTTTTACGTGTAGGATTAGTTTTAGAGTTTAGGATTAAGCTTAGGGTTAGGGTCAGTGGTCAGGTTCAGTTTAGCGTTGGGGTTAGTGTTAGGGTTCAAGTTAGATTTAGGGTTAGGGTTAGGTGTAGTGTTAGTGTTAGTTTTCGGGTTAATGTCAGGGTCATGGCTTGGTTTTGATATCAGTTTAGGCTTAAGGTTGTGGTAAGGTTAGGGTGCGGGTTCGGGTTCGGGTTCTTGTTAGGGTTAGGATTCAGGTTAGCGTTCAGGTTAGTGTTAGGATTTTGGTTAGGCTGAGGTTAGGGTTAATATTCGGATTAGGGTTATTATTAGGTTTCAGGTTCTAAAAATGCTGAGCTTTAGCTTTACGTTTCTTGTTAGGGTTAGAGTTAGGGTTAGGGCTAGGGTTAGGGTTGGGTTTGGGTTATGGTTAGCGTTAGGTTTACGTTTTGATTTCCGATTAGGGTTATGGTTAGCATTAGGGTTCGATATAGGTCTAGGGTTAGAGTTAGATTTAGGGTTAGCGTTGGGTTTGGATTAGGGTTAAGGTTAGCATTAGGGTTAGAAATATGTTTAGAGTTCAGGTTATGGTTAGGCTTAGCAATAGGGTTCGGGTTAGGGTAATGTTTAGTTTTAGTGTTAGGGCTAGTGTTTGAGTCAGTGTTAGGCTTATGGTTCAGGTTCGTGTTCTGGTTAGGGTTAGGGTTAGAGTCGGGCTAAGATTAGGTTTAGTGTTAGGGTTACAGTTCAGGCTAAGATTTCTGATATGGTCACGGTTAATTTTCATGCTAAGTTTAGGGTTAGGTTTAAGGTCAGGGTTGTTTTTGGGTTAAGGTTATGGCTAGGGTTCGAGTTCATTTTCTGGTTAGGGTTAGGGTTATGTTCTGCTTTGTTGGGACGGTTAGGATTAGGGTTACTGTTAAGGTTATGTTAAGGTTTAGGGTGAGGTTAGTGTTTGGATTAGGATTAGAGTTAATGTTTTGGTTCTTGATGGTGTTAGTGTCAGGGTCGGCTTCAGCTTTGTGTTTGTGTTAGTTTTATGGTTTGGGTTAGAGTCTGGGCTAAGTTTGGGGTTCAGGTTATTGTTAGAGTTCGGGTTAGCTTTAGGCTTAGGGTTAGGGCTGGGGTTTGGGTTAGTTTTGGATAAGGGATAGGGTTGGGTTCAGGTTGGGTTTGAGTTCGAGTTAGGGTTAGGTTTAGGATTCAGATTCGGGATATGGTTAGGGTTATTTTTTGTGTTAGACTTAGCGTTATGGTTACGGTTAGTGTTTGGGTTAGGGTTATTGTTAGGGTTAGGGTTAGGTTTTGGCTTAGAGTTCAAGTTAGGGTTATGTTTTGGTTCGGGTTAGGGTTAGGGTTAGCGTTAGTTTTAGTGTTAGGGTTAGTGTTTGGTTTAGGGTTATAGTTAGTGTTTGGTGTCAGTATCACGTTAGGTTTATTGTTAGGGTTCGTGTTAGCGTTTGCATTAGTGTTAGGGTTTGGATTCGGGTTCAGGTTAGGGTTAGTGTTCACCTTAGGTTTAGGGTTACTTTTATGGATAGGGTTGCGTTCTGGTCCGGTTTAGGTCTAGGGTTCTATTTATGGTTAGGGTCCGATTCGTGTTCATGTTAGGATTAAGATTAGGGTTATTTTGAAGTTTAGGCTTAGCTTTATTTTGAGGTTTGTTTTCTGATTAGGGTAAGGTTTAGGTTTCGGGTCAGGATAAGATTAGGTTTATGTTTAGCGTCGGATTAGGCTTCCGGTTAGGGTTAAATTTGGGGCCCGATTTAGGGTTTTGGTTAGGGTTCGGCTTATTCTTAGGGTAGCTTTAAGGTTAGGGTTGGGTTGGGTTATGTTTACTGTTAGTGTTCATCTTAGGGTTAGGGTTATGTTTAGTCTTAGAGTTAGTGTTCAGATTAGGGTTAGGGGTAGGGGTAGGGGTAGGGTTAGTGTTAGGGTTAAGGCTAGGGCTGGGTTATGTTTAGGGCTAGGGCTGGGATTAATGTTATGGTTATTCTTAGAGTTAGATGGAGTGGTTTGTGTTTCAGTTAAGGTTAGGTTTATCAGTAGGCATATGATTAGGAATAGGGCTAGTCTTTGTGTTAGGACTGGTTTAGGGCTACAGGAAGGGCTACGGATAGGGTTAGTGTTGGATTACATGTAGGGTTATGGTGAGAGTTAGGAGTAGGTGTAGTGATAGTGTTAGTGTTATGGCAATAGTTATCGTTAGGGCTGGGCTTAGGGCTAAGTTTAGTTATTACATGTAGAGTTAGGATTCTCTTTAGGTTTATAACTAGGTTCATTTTTATGGTTTGGGACGGGGCAGGTTTTGATGTTAGGGCTATGGGTATGATCAGGGTTAGGTTTGACGTTAGTGTCTTGTGTGCCTTAGGGTGTGGACAACGGAAAGTGTAGGAATAGGCATAGGGATTTGTTTGGGTTAACACTAGGGTAAGAGTTAGGGTTATGCTAGTGTTAGGGTTACTGTTAGGGCTAAGGCTCGGACTAGGTTTTAAGTTAGGGTTAGAGTTGGCTTAGGGTTACAGTTACAGTGGGTTTGCATATGAATAAGGTTAGGGCTAGGGGGAGTTTTAGGGCTTGGACTAGGTTTAGGGTTAGAGTTAAAGTTTAGTTAGTGTTCATGATACAAACCCCAACCTTAGCCCTAAAACTAATGTTAACATTAATCCGAACGTGAAGCCTAATTCTCATCATAGCCCAAACCTAACCCTAACCATAGCCTTAGACATAACCTTATCCCTAACCCTAACCCTAAATCTAAACCTACAATTACGCCTACACTAAACCTACGGTTACCACTCACCCTATACCTGACCCTTACCGCAACACAACTCCAACCCAAACACTAACATTAACAATAACAATAATTGAAGAATTAGCACTAAGCCTAATCCTAGCCCTATCTCTAACACTAACCATAGTCCTAAACTTAACCTTAGCCCTGGCACTAGCCCTAGCCCTAAAACTAACCCTAACTGTAATCCTAACCCTAACACTTGCCCTAGATCTAGACCTAACCCAACTTACAGCTGAAACTAATCTTAGCCCTAGACCTAAAACCAGACCTTACACTAGCCATAACCCTAACTCTATGTCTAAACCTAGCCCTTGCCCAAATCTTAACCCTAACCCTAAAACTATGCTAACTCTAGTGCACTAACTCTAAACATTAAGGTTAATACTAAACTTAAATTTAATCCTAACAATAACCCAAACACTAATACCACCCTAACCCTAACCCTAACCCTAACCTTCACCGTAACTCTAACCGAAACCTTATCCTTATCCCTAATCTTAAATACAAGCCTAACGCAACCCTAACTCCAACCCTACCCCTACTTCTCTCTATAAAACTAACTCTAACCGTAACCAAAACCTAACCCTAACCCTATCATTAAACCTGGGAAGAGGTTTGTATAGGACAGGGAATCCAGAGGAGAGCTGAGCGAAATCATGTCTAGCACCCATTCCTGGAAATAAATTCATACCCCATCTCCCTTCCTTCCAGCTAGGAAGGATCACATAATACCTAAAAAACCTTTGGCATAGATTGCTGTTTGGAATCTTAAACCAAAACAGTACACAAACCCTAATCTGAACCCTAAGCCTAACCTTAACCCTAACCCTAACCAGAACCTGAACCCTAATCCTAACCCTAAACTGAACGCAGCCTTAACCCCAACCCTACCCCTCCTTCTCTCCATAAACTAACTCTAACCCTACCCAAACCCTAACCCTAACCCTAATCCAATCCGAAGCCTAAGCCTACCCCTACCCCTAACACTAATCATATGCAGAACCCTAACGCTAACACAAACACTAATATTAACCATAACACTAAGACTAAGACACCACCCACCCCTAAAATTACCCCTAACTTTAACCCTAAACCTAACCCTAACTGTCACCTTATCCTTACCCCTACTCTTAACTCAAACACTTAGCCTACTCTTACCCATAGCCCTACCCCTAATCTTACTCTAATGTTACCCATAGCCTTAAAATAATGCTTAACCTAGACCTAATGCTAGCCCTAACCCTAAACCTGGCTCTAGCCCAAGCCCTATCCCTAAACTTAACCCTAAACCTAACACAAACCCTAGCCCTACCCTAACCCAAACCCTAACCCTATCCCTAAGCCAACACTTACCACTACCCCAGACCCTAGTCATAGCCCTAAACCTAACCCTAACACTAACACTTAGTCTAACCCAACAGTAACTCTAACCGTAATCCTGGACAGACTCCTAACACAAACTCTTTTTCTAACCCTAAGCCTATTCCTAACCCTAAGCCAAACCTAAACACTAAACATAATGGTAACCTGAACACTAAACCTACTCTTAAACCTAACCCTAATATCAGCCCTAAGCCTAACCCAATTGCTAAGTCTAACACTAGGCTTAACCAAAATGCTAGCACTACACATACACTAACCCTAAAGCTAGCACTAACCATAAACCTAACCCTAGCACTAGACTTAACCCTACACCTAACCGTAGCACTCCACACAATCCCTAACCCTAACACAAAGCCAAGCCCCAGACCTGACCCTAAACTTAGCCCCAGACATGACCATATCCCTAACCCTAACCCTAGCCCTAGGCCAAATTCTAAATCTAACCAAAACTATAGACGTAGGCTTAGCCCTAATGATAACCCTAGCCCTTTCCGTAGCCCTGGCCCTAATGCTAACTCTAACACTAGCACTCTCCCTAAACTTAGTACTAACACTAAGGCTAACCTTAACTGTAGCCCTAAACCCAACACTAGCCCTACTCCTAAACCTAACACTAAGCCTCGACATAAGACTAGCCTTAACACAAACCCTAGCCCTAAATCAAACAATAAGCTTAACTATAACTCTAACGCAGCACTAACCTTAACCATAGATCTAAAAGTACCCTAACCCAAACCCTTCTACTAACCCACCCTAACCCTAGTCCTAGACCTATCCATAAATCTAGGCCTGTTATCAACCCTAACCCTAACCCTTGCCCTAACCTGAACTCTAGCCCTAATGCTAACTCTAACACTAAACCTAGTCCTAACTCTGACCATAACCCTAACCCTAACCCTGACCCTAACCCTAAGCAAAACACTAATCCAACACCTACACCTACTACTACCACACCCCTAAACCTAACCCAACACTACCCCTAACCCTACCCCTAACCCTAACCAAACCTAACTGTAGCTTGAACCCTAACCCTAATCTGAACCTTAATTCTCACCCTAGCTCTAGGCTTAACCTTATCTTTAACGCTACCCCTAATGCAACCCTAACCCTAACCCTACCCCTACCCCCAACCCTCCCCTAAACCTAAACCTAACCAAACACCTACCCCTACGCCAACAATATCCGTAACACCAAGCATAACCCAACCCTAGTGCTAACTCTAACACTAATCTTAGCCTAAGTTCTAATCCTAACCAGGGCCCTAGTTCTAACACTAAACATAACACTAGTCATAACTTTAAACCTAAACCTGTCCCTAGCCCTAACCTTCACCACTACATGAACCCTAACCCTAACCCCAAACCTAACCATAACCATAACCCTAATCCAACCCCACCCCTATCCTTATGCCTGCCTCTAATGTTAAAACTTATGCTAACTGTAACTGTACCCATTTATGTAACCCTAAACTTAACCCTAACCCTACCACTGTGACGAACCCTAAACAAATGCGTAGCTCTAAAGCTAACCATAGCCATAAACCTAAAACTAACACTAAACCTAGTCCTAACCCTCGCCATAGCCATAAACCTAACCCTAGCACTAACCCTAACCCTAACCATAACACTTACCCTAAACCTAAATCTACTTCTAACCATTAAGCTAACTCTAACCTTGACCCAAGTCTTGAACTAACCCTAGTCTTAAATCCAGCACCAACCCTAACCCTAATCCTTGTCCTCACCTGACCCCTAACACTGTCCCTAGCCTTAACACTAACCCTAATGTTATCCATAATCCTAAAACGAGCCCCAGCCCTAGACCTAACTTTAACTGTAACCCTAACCCTAAAACTGGGCCTAAAACTTAACTCAACCCCGAACACTAACACTAGTGCAGCCCTATGCCTAGTCCTAAATCTGACACTAAACTTAACAGTAACACTAAACCTAACGCTAGTCTAAGCCCTAGACCAAGTCTTAGCCATAAACTTAACCTCAGCCCTAACTCTAGCCCTAGCCCTAATGTTAATCTTAATGCAATTCCCACAGCTAACCGTATCACTACCCCTAACCTTAACTGTAACCCTAACCTTATCCCTAAAACACTCTTTACTCAGACCCTAAGACTTAAGGTAACATGAACCCTAACACTAACCCAACCCTAAACTCCAACCTAACTGTAACCCTAACCCTACCTTAAGCCTAACAATAACCCAATCCCTAGTGATAACACTAACACTAATCTTAAGCATAATCATAATCTTAAACCTACCCCTACATCTAACTCTAAACCTATGCCTAACTGTAACCATAACGCCAAATCTTAGCTAACTCCTACTCCTAAGTCTAACTCTCTGCCTAACTCTAACGCTAACCCTAACACTATCCCTATGCCTACACCTGATACTACCCTGAACCTTAACATTAACTATTTAATCCAACCACAAACCTAACCCCAGCACTAATCCTAGCATTAACCCTAACCCAAACCCTTGCTCTAAACCTAGCACTAACCCTAAACCTAACCCTAGCCCTAACCCTAAAGCCAGCTATTGACCCAGCCTTAACCCTAACCCTAAACCTAAGGCAAACCCAAACCCTAACCTTAATTGTACCCCAGACCTACCCCTAACCATAAACCTACACTTAACCCTAACAGTGGCTCTAGACCCTAATGCCAACTCTAACACTAGCCGTAAAACTAAATCTAACCCTAACCCTAAAACTAACCATAACCCAATCCCTAAAACTACCACTGACCTTAACCCGAACACTAACCCTAAACCTATCTCTACACCTACTCCTCCCCTAACCATAACCCTAATCGAAACCCTAACCCCTCCATAACCATAGGCCAAACTCGAATGCAACCCTAACCCCAACCCTACCACTAACTCTAAAACTAACCCTAACACTATACCAAACTTAACCCCTAATCCATCCCTAATAATAACACTATTCCTAACACTAGTCATAATCCTATCCTTGGCCCAGCCCTAACCCTAAACCTAGCCCTAGCCCTAAACTTACCCCTAACCCTAACACTAACATTAACCCTACCACTATCCCTACACATAATGCTCTGCTAAACCTAACCTTAAGTCAAGACTAACACTAACCTTAACCCCAGTCCTAGCACTAACACAAACCCTAACCCTAAGCCTAACTCTACCCATACACCTACACCTACCCTAATCCTAATCCAAACCCTACCCCAACCCTAAGCTTAAACCTAACCCTAACGCAAGCTTAACCCCAAACATGACCCTAACGTTAACCATAAAACTAACATTAACTCTGTACCAAACCTAACCTTAACCCTAAACCTTACCCTAACCCTAATCCAAGTCCTTCACCTACACCTAATATTAACTCTAAACCTAACCCTAATCCAAACCGACCCCTAACCCCCCCACCCCTACCCTTACCCCTAAAGCTAACGCGAACTCTAACCCAGCTCTACCCCTAATGCTACCCCTAACGTTAACCCTCACCCATTCGTACCCCTACCTTAATCCTAGCCATAGCCCTAAACATAAAACCAACAACAGCCCTAGCCCTAAACCTGACCTAGCACTAACCCTAGCCTTAAACCTAACACTAAACCTAGCACTAACCATAGTCCTACCCTAACCATTGCACTAACACTCCATCGCCACCCTGAGCCCTAACTCTCACCCTAACCCAACCGCAACCCAACCTCAACCCTAAACCTAACCCTAACCCTAGCACTATCGCTCACAGTAGCCATAACCCTAGCCGTAACCCTAACCCAAACACTAAGCCCATCTGTAACGTTAACGTTAACCATTGTCCTAGACCTAACACTAAACCAGCCCTACACATGAAATTAACCATAGTCCTAGTCCTAACCCTAAACCAAGGCCTAGCCCTAGCCGTAAATCTAGACCTATCCTTAACCCTAGCCATGGCCCTGACCTTAACCCTAATATTAACACTATCCATAACCCTAGCACAAACACTAATGCTAACCCTGAACCTAACCAAACAGTAAAAAGCCATCTCTATTCCCCACTATAAACCCATCACTATACTCCTAACACTAACCCTACCCTTAACCCTAAAACTAGCCCTAATCGTGACCCTGCACTACACCCAACCATAAACCAAATCCTTACCTTACCATAACTCCTAATCTTACCTTAATTCTAGCCCTAGCCCTACCCACACGCTAGTGCTAGTCCTAACACTAACCTTAACACTAACCTTAACTCTATCCTTAGCCCTAGCCCTACCTTTAAGACTAACACTAGTCCTAACCCTAACACAAACCCTAACACTACCCTATGCCAAACTCTACGCTTACACCTGACTCTAACCCTAACCATATCTCTAACACTAACCCTCAACGCTAGCCCTAACCCAACACAAATCCTAGCCCTAGATGTGACCTTAAACTTAGCCCTAACCCTAGCCATAACTCGAAACCTAACACTAACCCTGGGTCTAACCCTAACACTAACCCTAATCATATATCTAGGCCTAGTCTTAGCACTAACACTAACCCTAACCGTGTCCATAGCCCTGGCTCTAACCGTAACCCTAACACTAGCCCTATCACTAACCCTAACCCTAAAACTACCACTAAGCCTAACATTAACCCTAACTCTAACTCAGCCCTAGGCTAACCTTGACCCTAACACTTACCCTAGTCTAAGCCATAGGCCTAACCTTTGTTTGATCACTAACACTAACCGTAACTCTGTCCCTAACAAAAACCGAGCCCCAGCAATTGCCCTAGCCCTGCCCCTAAACTAAACTTACCTATAACAATAATTCTACCATTAAAAGTAAAACTAACCCTAGCTCTAGGACTAACCCTAAACCTAAAACTTATCCTAACTCTAACTCTAGCTCTAGGCCTAAACCCAACCCTAGCCTAGAGGTGACCCTAACGCTAACACTAACCATCACCCAACACTAATCATAACCCAACACTAACCCTACCACTAATGTTAACTCTGTCCTAATCCTAGCCCTAACCCTAATGCCAACACTAGCCCATGTCCAATCCCAAACCCTAACCCTAGTCCTAATACTACTCCTAACCATGATACAAGCCCTAAACCTGAAACTAACCATAAGTCTATACGTAACCCAAACTCTAACCCTAAATATAACCCTAACCTACCACTAGCCATAGCTGTAGCCCTAAAATTGCCCGTACCCACAATGCTAACCATAACCCTAATCCTAGCCCTACTCTTAACCCTACTCCTAATGTTAGGCTCAACCCTAGCCCTCAGCATAATCCTAGCCCTAAGCCTAACTCTAGTCCTAACGCTAACTCTCATGCTACAACCAGCCCTAACAATCATCGTAATGTTAACCCGAACCCAACCCTCACCCTACCCCTAAGCCTATCACTCCTCTAACTCTAACCCTAACCCAACTCTTACAACTATACTAGACTTAATCCTAACTTAACCCTTAACCTACCCCTACCCCTACCTTTAACTGAAAACAGAAACAATCCCTAACCATAAACATAACATTAATCCTAAACCTAGCCTTTTTCCTTACCATAACCCTAGCCCTAACACTATCCCTAACTTAGTTGTAACCCTAATGATAGCCCTAGCTCTAGCTCTAGTCCTAACCCTAGCCAAAAACTAACCCGAACCCTAGCCCTAACCCTAACGCTAAACCGAAGACCAGCCCTAGCCCTAATCCTAACTGTAGCACTAACTCTAGACCTAACCTGAACTGTAGCTATAAACCTAACCCAAACCCTAAGCTTAAACCTAAGGCTAAGACAAGGCCTAAACCCAGCCCTAACGCTAACCCTTGTCCTAACAGTAACCTTAACACTAGACCTCCCCGTAAATCTAGCACTAAATCTAAAACTAACACAACCATAACCTTAACCATAACCATAGCTCGAACCCTAACCCTAGCCCTAACTCTAACCCTACACTAAACCTAGCTGTAACTCTAACCCTTCCCCTAAACATAAACCTAAAAGTAGCTCTAGTACTAACCCTAAACCTAAACCTGACCATAAACCTAGCCATAGACCTAAGGCTAACCCAAAAACTAGACAGAGACCTGAGCCTAACCCGAGACGTACCTCTAACCATAACCGTAACTGTAACCATAAAACTAACCATAACCTTAGTCATAGGCTTAACTTCTACCCTAGCTGTAGACCTGACCCTAACCACAACCCTAACCCTAACTCTAACCCAACAGTAGCCCTAACCCTAATGCTAACCATGACCTAATCATAGCCCTAGCCCTAACCCCAACACAAGCCTTAGTCCTAACTCTAACCCTAACCACGGATATAAATCTAGCTCTAAACATAAGACTAACTCTAAACATAGTCTTAACCCTAACCCTCACCCTAACCCTAAGCCTAACCCTAACCCATACTGTAACCCTAACAGTAACCCTAGACCTAGCCCTAGAACTAACACTAATCCTAGCCTTATCCCTAGACCTAGTGCTAACCTTAACCCTACCCCTAACCCTATGCCTAACAGTAGCCTTAACACTAATGTTAACCCTAACTCTAAGCCTAAATCTAGCCATAACCCTAGCCCTAGCCTTAACCTTAATGCTAACACTAACAGTAGCCCTAACCCAAACCCTAACCCTACCCCAACCATAACCCTAACTCTAACCCAACTCTAACCTTACCCCTAATTCTACCACTACTCCTACCCGTCACCTTAACACTTACCTTATTTTTTCCCCCAAAGCCACAGTAGATAGTTGTATGTTATAGCTGCACATCCTTCTAGTTGCTGTATATGGGATGCAGCCTCAGCATGGCCGGAAATGCGGTGTGTCGGTGTGCACCTGGGATGCAAAGCTGGGTCGCCAACAGCGGATCCCGTGCACTTAACCACTAAGCCATGGGGCCGGACCCACGCTTACTCTAAATATAAACCTAACCTTACACATAACCCTAAAGTTAACCCCGAGCCTACCCAGAACCCAAACTCTAATGCACGCAACTTTAAACTTAACACTAACCCTAATCCTAGCCATAGCCGTAAGCCTAAAGCCAGCCCCAGCCCTAGGCCTAACAAGCATCCTGGCACTAAACCTAGCCCTAAGGCTAACCATAGCCATAAACCTAACTGAACTCTAACCCTAAACCTAAGCTTAGCTCTAACTCTTGACCTAAACCTAAGCCTTTCCCAAAACCTAATCCTAATGCTAACCATACACCTGACCCTCACCCAAACACTAAACCTATCCCAAGCGTAACCCTAACCCTAACCCTAGCCCTAGCCTTAAGCCTAACACTAAGACTAACCAGAACTCTGTTCCTAACCCAACCCCAAGCCCTAACAGTAACCCTATCCCCAACCCCAACCAAAACTGCTACCCATATCCCAAACCTAAGCCTAAAACAACCCTAAGCCTAAACCTAAGCCTATGCCAAATCCTAACCTTAAGTGTAACGTTAACCTTAACACTTGTTCTAAACCTAATTCTAACCCAGCCCTAAACCAGACCCTTACACTAGCCCTAAGACCTACCCTACAAACAGACTATCACAAGCCCTAAGTATAACCCCAGTCCTAACCCCGAGCCCTGGACCTACCCCTAACCTTAGCCCTAACCGTAGCCACAACACTAATGTTAATCCTAACCCTAACCACGACCCTAAACCGATCTCTCCCATTCCCAGCCAAGAGCCCAACCGTTAAGCCTAAACCTAACAGTACACCTGCCACTAATTCTAACACAAACCCTGACCCTAAACTGAACCATGATCCTAGCCATAGCCCTAACCATAACGCTAGACCTAGACCTAACTCTAACCCAAACCCTAGCCCTAACCTGAACCATGGCACTAACCCTAATGCTCAATCTAGCCCTAGCCTTAACATTAACACTAAAACGAACTGTAGCCCAAAGCCAACACCTACCACTATGTGTAACCTTAACCCTAAACAGAGTATTAATCCTAACGCTAACCCATATCCTATCCATAAATCTAACCCTAACCCTAGACCTAACGCTATCACTAACATAACCTTAAAGCTAAGACTAAACCTAACCCTAATCTGTAACCTAACCCTAAGCATAACACAGACTAATCCTAATCCTGATTTTAACCCTCACTCTAACCCTAAAACTGATCTTAACCCATAAGCCTAACCCTAAACCTCACCGAACCAGAACCCAAACACGAACCCAAAACCTTACCCGAACACAAACCTGAATCTGAACACTAACAAGAACCCTAAACTTGACCACAACACTAGGACTAACCCTAAACATAAACTTAACCACAGCCCTCAACCTAACCCTAACCCTAGCCCTAATGCTAGCCCTAGACTTAGACCTAGACCAAGCCCTAAACATAACTGCAAACTTAAGGCTAACCCTAGCCAGAACACTAGGCATAGACTTGGCTCTAGACCTAACACTAGCCCTAGACTAGCCCTAACTCTAAGTCTAGAGCTAACAGTAGCCCTAGCCCTAAACCTAGCACTAAACCTAATCCTAATCTTAGCCCTGGACATAACCCCAGCCATAACCCTTACCCTAACCCTAACACTAATCCTAACCATAACACTAAACATAGCCATAAGCCTAGCCCTAGCAATAACCCTAACTCTAACCGTCACCCTCACCCTAACCCTAGCCCTAACCCTAACACTAACCCTAGCCCTAAACCTAACACTAAACCTAAACATAATAATAACCCCAATCCAGACCCTAGACCTATCTGTAACCTTGGCAATAACCCTAAACTTAGCCCTCACCCTAGCCTTAGCCCTAAACCTAAATATAGCCCTAGACCTAACCCTACCTGCAAACCTAACCCTAGCCATAACCCTAACAATATCCCTAGGGTTAATAAACCTAGTGCTAAACCTAATCCTAGCCTTAGACCCAGCCCTTGCCCTAACTCTAACCCTAGCCCTATCCCTAACCTTAACCCTAACCAAAACTCTAAAGCTAATGCTAACACTAACCCTAACCCACACACAATTGGTTTGATTTCAACATATGTGAAAGTTGTCACACACAATAGGTGTGATGTCATACATAAAAATGTGAATTATGTCACAAAAAAGGTGAATGGTGTCACACATATCAATGGGTGTGTTTCCACACACAAATGTGAGTCTTGTCACACATACACCATTGGTGTGATGTCACACACACAGTGAGTGATGTCAGACACACAATGTGTGTGAAGACACACACCAACCTGGTGAAGTCACAGACAATGGGGGTGGTGTCTCTCAGGAAAATGAGTGTGAATTCACATATAATGAGAGTTACACAATACACACATGTGGGATTTAAGTCAGAGTAAAATGTGAGAGATTTCACAGACACCTAGGTGATATTTCGTACATAAGAGTGGATGTCACATCACACTGAACAATATGACTGCCGTCACATGTAATGGGAGTGATATCACACAATTTGTGAGATGTGACTGGCTATCCTAGTGTTACCACAATTAAGGTTTGTGATGTCCAAAAAAGGGAGTGATGTCACACATAACAATTTCAAGTGATGTCGCACACAAAATGTGAATGATGTTGCAAGCACAACGTTGGAGTGATGTCAAACACACTATCAGAGTGATGCCACACTCAATTGGTGTGATATCATACATAATACTGGGAGTGACAACAACATAACAACAGTTGGGATATCATATCCTAATTAAGGTTGGTGTCACACACAATTGATGTGATGTGACACAGGATGAGAATGTTGTCACACACACAAGAGGTGTGGTGTCACACATAACCGTGTGTCATGTCACGCATAACAATGGGAGTGATATCCCATGCACACAGTGGGATTGATGTCACACTATAAAAGGTGAGTTGTGTCAAATTGGACACGATGATGTCACACATAGCAGTGAGAGTGTTGTCACACAATTCATATGATGTCACACAGAAACAGGTGAGTAATACAGCAGAGGAATCGTGATTGACGTCACACATGTGTGTCAATGATGTCACACTATTGGTGTGATGTCATAAAAACAACAGGAATGTTGTCTCAAATAACAGAGAGATGTCACTTCAAATATATGAATGATGTCACAGAAACACCATGAGAGTGATGGCACAACAGTAGTAGAGTGATGTCCTCAAGAATTAGTGTGACGTCACACAGAATATTAGGAGTAACATCACACGTAACAATAGCGATTTCATATGCTAAGTTACATTCATGTCACATGAATTGTGTGATGTCAACATCTGAGAATGTTGTCACGCTTATAATAGGTGTGATGTCATACATAAAAAGTGTCTTGTCTTATGTCACACAAAAGTGAATGGTGTCAAACATATCATTGGATATGTTTTCAATCACAAATGTGAGCCCTGTCACAAGTACACCATTGGTGTGATGTCAGACACACAATGTGTGTGAAAGCTCACACCGACCTGGTGATGTCACAGAAAACGGGAGTGGTGTCTCTAAGGAAAATGAGTGAATATTCACACATAGCAATGAGAGTTACACAAAACACACCAGTACGATATGTCAGAGTAAAATTTGAGAGACTTCACAGAAACCTGGAAGTAACCTCATACATAACAGTGGGTGTCACATCACAGTTAAGAATATGACTGTCATCACACACAATGAGAGTAATATTACACAATTTGAGAGATGTGACCGTCTATGCTAGTGTTAGCACACTCATGTTGTGCGATGTCCCAAAATGGGTGTGATGTCCCATATAACGATTGGAATGATGTCAGACACAAAAAGTGAACCACGTCACACTCAATTTGAATGCTTTCAACACTATCAGAGTGATGCCACACTCAATTGGTATGATGTCATTCATAATACTGGGAGTGACACCACACATAATAATGGTTGATATATCATACGGGAATTAAGGTTAATGTCACACACAAATGTTGTGGTGTGACACACAATGATGATGTTGTCAAACTCAAACAATTAATGTGATGTCACCAAGAAGCATGTGGTCACGCCACGCAAAATAGTGGGAGTGATATCACATGCACACAATGGGAGTGATGTCACACTTTAAAATGTGAATTATGTCACTAGGGACATGTCACTGATGTCACACATAGCGGGTGTAACGTCACACTGTTGATGTGATGTCACACATAATGAGACTGAGGTCACACATAAACATGTGAGTAATATCACAAAGGACATGTGACTGACGTCACACATATGTGGGAGTGATGTCACACTGTTGATCTGATGTCATACAACACAACAGGCGTGATATCACACATAACAGAAAGATGTCACCCAAAATATATGAGTGAAGTCACAGAAACACCATGGGAGTGATGTCACAACACTAGTAGAGTGATGTCCTCGAGAATTAATGTGACATCACACAGAATATTGGGAGTGACATGACACTTAACAATAGCCATTTCTTATGGTAAATTCGAGTGATATCACACACAATCGGTGTGATGTCGACATGTGAATGTTGTCATACACAAAATAGGTGTGATGTCATACATAAAAATGTGAATTATGTCACAAAAATGTGAATGGTGTCAGACATAACAATGTGTGTATTTTCACACACAAATGTGAGCACTATCACACAAACACCATTGGCGTGATGTCATACAGACATTGAGCGAGGTCAGACACACAAAGTGTGTGAAAGCACACACCAACCTGGTGCTGTCATGGACATTTGGAGTGGTATTTATAAGGAAAATGAGTGTGAATTCATACATAACAATGAGAGTTACATAAAACACAGAGTAGAGATATAAGTCAGAGTAAAATGTGCGAGACTTCACAGAAATCTGGGAGTGATTTCATACAAAACTGTGGATGTCATATCAAAGTTAACAATATGATTGCCCTCACACAAAGGGAGTGATATCACACAATTTGAGAGATGTGACAAGCTAACCTAGTTTTATCCTGCTCAAAGTATGTGATGTCCCAAAATGGGTGTGATGTCACACATAACGATAGGAGTGATGTCAGACACAAAATGTTAGCCATGAAACACACCGTTGGAGTGATGTCAAACACTATCAGAGTGACGCCACACTCAATTGGTGTGATGTCATACATAATACTGGGAGTGACACCACACATACTAATGGTTTGATATCATATGAGAAGGTTGATGTCACTTACCAGTGATGAGATGTGACACGCAAGGAGGATGTTGTCACACATACAAGGGGTATGATGTCACCCATAAACAAGTGTGTCACATGACGCATAACATCGGGTGCGATATCACATGAACACAATGGGTGTGATGTTACAAGTTACATGTCACTGATGTCACAGATAGCAGTGGGAGTGGTGTCACACATAAATATATGAGTAATCTCACTAAGGACACATGACTGATATCACAAATATGCTGTTAATAGTCTACACTCAGGTTTCTATCCAATGTATTGAAAGAGCACTTCTGCTGAACTCAGCTTGCCAATAGCTGTAGGGAAAATACTCTAATGAGATATTTTATACTTTTCACTACAACTGGTACAGCTTATCTGTAACATCCATTCAATGAAAGTACAGTATGAAGAAAAACTCCTTTTTTTATCTCTTTATGATCGTCTTGAAAAGTCCCTTTTCAAAGGTTGCAGTTTGTGTCTTTCATTTCGGCTTTCTCTTACATGGAACGAAAGAATGTGCTTGTTGAGCTTGGTTTGCCAGTAGCTGTTAGGGAGCATCTTCCTATGAGAGGGCTTAAACTTTTCACTACACAAGGAAGAGAATATCTCTAATATCTATTTATGAAACGCACGGTGTGGAGAAAAACTCTTGCTTGTACCTGTTTAGCATCTGCACTGAAAAGTATTTTTTCAAACATTGCAGCTCACGACATTTACTCAGGCTCTCTCTCACATTATAGGAGAGCATGTAGTTACTGAGCAAAGGTTGCCATCAGCTGTAAGTAAGATCTTCCCATGACAGCTTTGATCCATTTCACTACTGCTGGGAGAAAGTACCTATAACATCCATTGAAATAACATACATGGTGGAAAAAAACTTATTTTAATTGTTGAGGATCATCTTGATGAGTGAACTTTTCAATCATTGATCTTCATGTCCTGCACTCAGTCTTTCCCTCAAATATAATGAAAGAACACCCGTTCTGAACCCAACAGCCCTGTAGCTGTAAGTCAGCTTTTCCTTGAGGGCTTTTAAACTTGTCACTACACCTGGGAGAAAGTATCTGTAACATCCATAAAATGAAAGTCAAGTGTGCAGAAAATCTCTGGCTATTATGTCTATAGGATCCTCCTGCAAATTGCCTTTTCCATCATTGTAGTTAACGACCGTCACTCTGGCTCTCTCTCCTATGTACTGCAAGAAACTTCTTGCTGAACTCAACTGGCAAGGAGCTTTAAGCAGGGTCCTCCTCTGAGAGCTTGTAAACTTGCACTGCAGCTGCAAGAGAATATCTGTAACATCCATTCCATGTAAGATCTCTGTGGAGGAAAACACTTCCTTTTAGCTTTTTAGGATCATATTGTAAAGTGCCTTTCATCTTTGCAGTTGATTGTATGCACTCAGGCTTCCTTCCTGATATAAAAGAAAACACCCCTGCTAAACCTACTTTACCAGTGGCTGTTGGGAACACCTTCCTAGGAGAGTTTCCACTTTTCACCACAGCTCGGAAAGAAGCTGTATCACATCCATTCAATGAAAGTATGCCATGAAGAAAACCTCCTCTTGTAAGTGTTTATGCTCGTGTTCTTAAGTGGCTTTAACTACACTGCAGTTCAATCTGTATTCAGGGTCTCACTAGCATATCATGATGACCATTATTGCTTATCACAGCTTGCCAGTATCTGATAGTAACATCTTCATATGACAGGATTTAAAATTTCATTACCACTGGGAGAGTGTATCTATAACATCCATAAAACGAAAGTCCAGTATCTATAAAATTTCTTGCTTCTATCTGTATACGACTATCCTGATAGTTGCCTTTATCAACATTGCAGTTAACCACCTTCAATCAGGAATTCTTCCCCATGTAAAGCAAGAAAGTTCTTGCTGACATCTTCTTCCAAGTACTTTACAGGAGGATCTGCCTCTGAGAGCCTTTAAACTTTCCACTGCAGTAGGGCGAGTATTACTCTAACATCCATTCCATGAACCTACTCTGTGGTGAGCAACTCTTAAAGTTAACATTTTAGGATATGTTAAAGTGCCTTTTCCTCTTTGTCGCTCATTGCCTGCACTGAGGCTCCCTTTCCAACTGAAAGACCAATCACCACTGCTCAAACAAGTTTGAAAGTAGCGGTTAGGAACAACATCCTATTACAGCTTTCCAACTATCACTACAGGTGGTGCAGATGATCATTACCATCCATTCAATAAAAGTTGACTGTTCAGAGCAACTCCTGCTTGTAGGTGTTTAGGATCATCTTGAGAAGAGTCTTTTAATTACTGCAGTTCAATCTGCATTCGGGGTCTGAGTAGCATATTATGATGAACACTATTGATTAACACAGGTGGCCAATATCATAGGTTACATCTTCATATGTGAGGTTTTTCAGTTTCACTGCAGCTAGAGGAGAGTATCTATAACAACCATAAAATGAAAGTCAAGTGTGGAGAAAGTCTCATCCTTGCATCTATATAGAATCTTCTTGCAAATGGCCATTTCCTTCTTTACAGTTAACGACCTTCACTCAGGCTCTCTTTCCCAAGACATGCAAGAAAATGTTTGCTGAACTCAGCATGCAAGTATCTCTGAGGAGGATTTTCCTCTGAGATCTATTAAACATTTCACTGCATCTGGGAGAGACTATCTCCAACATCCATTCCGTGAACATACTCTGTGCAGAAAAAGTCCTCCTTTTAGGTATTAGGATCATATGTTAAATTGCCTTTTCCTCTTTGCTGTTCATTGCCTGCAATGATGTTTCCCTCACTATATAGAGACAAAACACCAATGCTCAACCAATTTTGCCAGTAGCTATAAGGAACATCTTCGTATGAGAGATTTCAAAGTATTACTACAGGTTTTGCTGATTATATTTAACATCCATTCCACTCAAGTTGAATCTTCAGAGAAACTCTTGATTGTAGCTGCTTAGGATCATCTTGAGAAGAGATATTTAATACACTACAGTTCAATCCACTTTCAGGCTCTCATGAACATATCATGACAAACATTATAGCTTAACACATGTGGCCTATATCTGTAAGTAACATCTTCATCTGAGATGTTTTAAAATTTCGGTACAGCTGGGATAGGGTATCTATAACATCCATAAAATGAAAGTGGAATATGCAGAAAATCTGTGGCTTGTCTCTTTATGGGATCAGCCTGCATATTGCCTTTAGATCACTGCAGTTAACGACCTTCGCTCAGGCTCTCTATCCCATGTAATGCAAGAAAGTGTTTCTTAACTCGCCTTGCAGGAATCTTTAAGGAAGATCTTCCTCTGAGAGCTTGTAAACTTTTCACTGCAGCTAGGAGAACCTATTCATTACATCCATTCCATGTAAATACTCTGTGGAGGAAAACACTTGCTTTTAACTTCTTTGGATCATATTGTCAATTGCATTCTAATCTTTGAGTTTCATAGCCTGCCCTCAGGCTTCCCCGCCGATGCAAAGAAAAAACACCACTGCTAAACTTACTCTGCCAGTAGCGATTAGGAACACCCTCCCATGAGAGTATACATTTTTCACCACAGCTCAGGAAAAAGCTCTATCACATCCATTTAATGAAAGTACACCGTGAAGATAACTTCTGCTTATAACTGTTTAGGGTCATCTTCATAAGTGACTTCAAATACACTGCAGTTCAATCCGCGTTCAGGGTCTCACTAGTATGTCATGACGAACACTATTGCTCAACACAGGTGACGAATATCTGTTAGTAACATCCTCATTGGAGAGGTTTTAAAATTTCAGTACAGCTGGGAGACAATATATGTAACATCCATAAAATTAAATTCCACTTTGGAGAAAATCTCTTGTTTATATCTGTGTAGGATTATCCTAAAAATTGCCTTTTACATCATTGCTGTTAACGACCTACACATAGGAATTCTCTCCTTGTAATGCCAGAAAGTCCTTGCTGAACTTGCTTGCAAGTATCTTTAAAGAGCACCTTCCTCTGAGAGCTTTTAAAATTTCCATTGTAGCTGGGAGAGAATATCTATAACATCCATTCCATGAACATACTCTGTGGTGGAAAAGTCTTCCTTTTAGTTTTTTGTATCACATAGTAAATTGTCTTTTCCTCTTTGTAGTTCATGTCTTGCACTGAGGCTTCCTTCCCACAGGAAAGACAGAATACCACTGCTCAACGATGTTTACCATTAACTCTTTGAATCACTCCTAGGAGAGCTTTCAAACTATCACTACATGTGGTGCAGATTATCATTACCCTACTTTCAATGAAAGCGGACTCTTCAGAGAAACTCTGCTTACAGCTGTTTGGGATCATCTTGAGAAGAGACTTGGACTACACTGCAGTTCAGTCTGCCTTCAGGTTCTCAGTAACGTATCATGATGAACACTATTGCTTATCACAGTTGGCCAATATCTGTAGGTAACATCTTCATATGAGTGGTTTTCAAATGTCAGTACAGCTGGCAAAGGGTATCTATAACATCCATCAATTGAAATTCAGGTGTGGAGAAATCTTTTGCGTGTATCTGTATAGGTCTATTCTGAAAATTGCCTTTTCCAACATTGCAGTAAATAACCTTCATCTGTGCTCTTTCTCCCAAGTCAGGTAAAAAATGTTTGCTGAACTCAGCTTGGAAGTATCTTTAAGGAGGCTCTCCCTCTGAGAGCTTTTAAACTTTTCACTGCAGCGGGGAACGAATATCAATAACATCCATTTCAGGAATGTACCCTGTGGAGAAAAATTCTTCCTTTTAGCTTTTTAGGATCATATGGTAAAGTGCCTTTTCCTCTTTGTCGTTCATTGCCTGCATTGAGCCTCCCTTCCCGATGGATATACAAAACACTCCTGCTCAATGACCTTTGCCAGTAGCCATCAGAGCATTTTCTTAGGAGAGCGTTTGAACGATCACTATAGGTGGTGCAGATTATTGTTATGATCAACTCAAAGAAAGTTGACGCTTCAGAGAAACTCCAGCTTGTGCCTGTTAAGGGTCATCTTCAGAAGAGACTTTTAATAGACTGCAGTTCAAACTCTTGTCAGGGTCCCACTAGCATATCATGATGAACTATATTGTTTAAGACAGGTGGCCAATATCTGAAAGCAACATCTTTATCTTCGAGGTTTTAAAACTTCAGTACTGCTGGGATAGAGTATCTATAACATCCATAATATGAAAGACAAGTTTGGTAAAAATCTCATTCGTGTATGTGTAGGTTTATCATGCAAATTGCCTTTTCCCTCATTGCGTTTAATGGCCTTCACTCAGCTCTCTTTCTAAAGTAAAGCAAGAAAACGTTTGTTGAAGTCAGCTTGCAAGGTCCCTTAAGAATGATCTTCCTCTGAGAGCTTTTAAAATTTCCACTGCAGCTGGGAGAACTTATCTATAATATCCATTCCATGTAAGTACGATGTGGAGGAAAACACTTGCTTTTAGCTTCATCAGATCATATTGTCAATTGCATTTTCATCTTTGCATTTCATTGCCTGCACTCACGTTTCCTCCCTGATTTAAAGAGAAAACACTGCTGCTAAACCTACTCTGCCAGTAGCTGTTAGGAACACCTTCTTATGAGAGTTTCAACTTATCCACACACCTCGGAAAGAAGATCTATTAAATCCATTCAATGAAAGTATACCGTGAAGAAGACCTCTTCTTGTACCTGCTTAGGATTATCTTCATGAATGACTTTAAACGCACTGCAGTTCAGACTGCATTTAGGGTATCTTTAGCATATCATGATGAACAATATTGTTTAACACAGGTTGCCAATATCTGTTAGTAACATCTTCATATGAGAGGTTTTAAATTTTCATTACAGCTGGAGAGAGTATCTATAACATCCATAAAATGAGAGTTCAGTGTGGAGAAAAGCTCTTGGTTGTATCTGTATAGAATTTTCCTGAAAATTGCCTTTTCCACCATTGCAGTTAATGACCTGCACTTAGGAATTCTCTCCCAGGTAAGGCAAGAAAGATCTTGCTGAACTCAGATGGCAATTGGCTTTCAGCAGATCCACCTCTGTGAACTTTTAAACTTTCCACTGCAGCTGGGACAGAATATCTATACCATACATTCCATGTAAGTACTCTGTGGAGGAACACACATCATTTTAGCTTTTTAAGATCATCTTGCAAAGTGCCTTTTCATCTCTGCAGTTCACTGCCTGCACTCAGGCCTCCTCCCCAACGTAAAGACAAAACACCACTGTAAACCTACTTTGCCAGTTGATGCTAGGAGCACATTCCTATGAGATGTTAAAATTGTCACCACAACCGGGGAAGAAACTCTATCACATCCATTCAACAAAAGTACCGTGTGAAGAATATCTTTACTTGTCGTTGTTTAGAATCATATTCATGAGTGACATTAAAAACATTGTACTTCTGTCTACCTTCAGGGTCTCCCTAGCATATCAACACTATTGTTTAACACAGGTTGCAAATATTTGTTAGATATACCTTCATATGAGAGGTTTTAAAGTTTCAGTACAGATGGGAGTATCTATAACATCCATAAAATGACAGTTCATTGTAGAGAAAATTTCTTGCTAATATCTGTATAGGACTATCCTGAAAATTTCCTTTACATCCTTGCAGTTAAAAACATTCACTTGGTAATTCTCTCCCTATTTAATGAAAGAAAGTCCTTGCTGAACTCAGATTGCAAGTAGCTTTCCGCAGGATCTGCCTCTGAGAACTTTTAAACTTTCCACCGCAGCTGGGACACAATATCCATAACATCCAGTACATGAAGGTATGCTGTGCAAAAACACTCTTCCATGTAGATTTTTGGACGATGTGGTTCAGTACCTTATCCTCTTTGCCATTCATTGCCTGCATTGAGGCTGTCTTCCCAATGGAATGACAAAACACCACTAAGCAACCAAGTTTACCAGTAGTTTTCAGGATCATCTTACTAGGAGAGCTATCACTGCAGGTGGTGCAGATTATCCTTACCATCCATTCAATGACAGCTGAGTCTTCAGAGAAACTCCTCCTTGTAGCTGTTTAGGATCATCTTGAGAATTTGAATACACTGCATTTCAAACTACATTCAGGGTCTCACTAGCGTATCATGATGAACACTTTTGTTTAACACAAGTACCAAATAAGTGTAAATAACATCTTCATACGAGAGGTTTTAAAATTTCAGTACACCTGGGAGATTGTATCTATAGCATCTGTAAAAGGAAAGGCCAGTGTGGAGCAAAATTCTTGCTTGCATCTGTAGAGGACTATCTTGAAAATTGCCTCTCCCAACATTGCTGTTAATGACATTTACTTAAGAATTTTCTCCCTGGGGCCTGCCCGGTAGCGCAAACAGTTTCGTGTGCACGATCCACTTTGGTGGCCTGGGGTTTTCAGTTTCCCAACCCTGGGCACGCACCAACCCACTGCTTGACAGGACATGTTGTGGTGACGTCCCATATAAAGTAGAGGAAGATGGGCACAGATGTTATCTCAGGGCCAAACTTCCTCAGCAAAAAAGAGGAGGATCAGCATCGGATGTTACCTCAGGGCTTATCTTCCTCACACACAAAAAAGAATTCTCTCCCATGTAATGCCAGCAAGTTCTTGCTTAATTCTGCTTGCAAGTACGTTTAAGGAGCATCTACCCCTGAGAGCTTTTAAACTTTCCACTGCAGCTGGGAGAGAATATCTATAGTATCCATCTAATGAACATAGTCTGTGGAGAAAAACATTTCCATTTAGTTTTTGAGGGTCACAATGGAAAGTGTTTTTTCTTCCTTTTGGTTCGTTGCCTGCACTGAGGTTGCCTTCTCAATGGAAAGACAAAATACCACTGCTCAAGCACTTTTGCCAGTAACAACTAAGGAAAGAACTTCGTGCCCTGTCTCTCTTCCTTCCAGCAAATGAGGTCCAACTTTCTTAACCAGGTTGGGGACATATTGCCATTTCAGTCTTTGAGAAGGAATATCACATTCCTTTGAGAAGGCAATTTCTGATCCCGGGTTCTAAGTTGAGCTCTAGGAACAAGTTAGTAATTGAATTTTAATGATTACTGGAACTTAGCTGAACTATGTATAAGACCCATTGTTGGAAATAACTTCATGCCCACTATCTCTTCCTTCCATCTCGTAAAGATCAGAAACCTAAAATAGGTATATAACAGAATGCAGTTTCAGGCCTTGAGATTGAATCTCATATTCCTTTGAGAGGGCACTTTCTGACCCAGGCTTCTATGCAAATGTCTAGAAACGACTTTGTATATGAGCGACAATCATTAATACAGCTGAGCTAATCTACGGCTAACACCCATTTCTGGAAATATCTTTATGCCCAATCTCTCTTCCTCCCAGCTCTGAAGGTTTACATTCCTAAAACAGGTTTTGAATATATTGCTGTTTCAAGCCTTAGGAGGGAATATCACATTCCCTTGAGAAGGCAATGTCTCGTCCCAGCATGTAAATAGATGTCCAGGAACAAGTTAGTATTTGAGTGGCAATCATCACTACAGCTGAGCACATCTGTATAGAATACCCATCCCTGGAAGTATCTTTGTGCTCACTCACTCTTCCTTTCAGCTCGTGAGAATCACCTTCCTAAACCAGGTTTAGAACATAATGCTATTTTGGTCGTTGAGAGCAAATCTCACATTGCTCTGTGAAGACACTTACTGATAACTTCTTGTAAGTAGATGTCTAGGAACAAGTTTATATTGGAGCATCAATCAGTACTACAGCTGAATAAAATGATTTATAATACACATTCCTCAAAATAACTTCATGTAAAAACTGTCTTCCTTCTAGCACTAAGCATCACTAAACTAAACTAATTTTGGTCCATATTGCCTTGTTGGGCCCTGAGAAGGATTCTCGCATTCCTTTGAGAAGGCACTTTCTGATCCCAGAGTGGTCTAGGAACAATTTGCATATGAGTGGCAAGCGTTATGACAGCTGAACTAAGCTGTGTATAATACCCATTCCTGAAAATAACTTTGTGCCTCATCTCTCTTCCTTCCAACTCATAAGGATCACAAACCTAAACCAGGTTTGAAACATATTGCCATGTCACTCCTTGAGATGGAATCTCATATTTCTTTGAGAAGGCACATTCTGATCCTGTCCAGAATGTTGATGTCTAGGAATAAGTATGTATATGAGTGTCAATCATTACTAGATCTGAGCTCAACTGTCTATAACAACCATTCCTGGTAATACTTTTTGCCTCATCTCTCCTCCTTCAATCTCATAAGGATCACAAATATAAACCAAGTTTCATGCATCATGCCATTTCAGGCCTTGAGAATGAATCTCACACTACTTTGAAGGCACTTTCTGATCCCTGCTTCTAAGTAGATGTCCAGGACAAGATTCTATATAAGTGGCAATCGTTACTACAACTGAAATATTCTTTGACTAACACCCAATCCTGAAAATAACTTCATGCCCAATCTATCTTCCTTCCAGCTCGTAAAGAAGACCTTCCTCAAGCAAGTTGGGAACGTATTGCCATTTCAGACCTTGAGAAGAAATCTCACATTCCTTTGAGACAGCAGTTTCTGATCACAGCCTGCATGTAGACGTCTAGGATCAAGTTTGTATGTGAGTGGCAATCACTAATAGAGCTGTGCTTCTCTCTTCCTTCCATCTCGTAAAGATCACAAACCTAAATCTGGGTTGGATCATAATGCCATTTCAGGCCCTTGAGAACAAATCTCACACTTCTTTGAGAAAGCACTTTCTGATCCCGGCTTGTAAGTAAAAGTCTAGTAACGAGTTTCTAAATGCGCGGCAATCATTACTACAGCTGAGCTAAACTATATATAAGAACCATTCCTCAAAATAACTTCCTACCCGATCTCTCTTCCTTCCAGCTCTAAAGGATTACATTCCTAAGCAAGGTTTTGAATGTAATACCATGTCGTGCCTTGAGAAGGATTCTCACGTTACCTTGAGAAGGAGCTTTCTGATTCCAGCTTCTAAGTAGATCCCTAGAAACAAGTTTGTATATGAGTGGAATCATTACTACAACTGAGCTGAACTATGAATAACATCTATTCCTGAAAATAACTTCGTGCCGGACTCTCTTCCTTCCAGATCATAAGGCTCACCTTCCTCAACCACGTTTGGAACATATTGCCATTTCCAGCCTTGAGAAGGAATCTCATATTCCTTTAAGAAGGCACTTTCTGATCACTGCTTCTAAGTGTAGGTCCAGGAACAAGCTTCTATATAAGTGGCAATCGTTAGTACAACTGAGCTATTCTATGAATAACGTCAATTCCTGGAAAAAAACTTTATGCTCAATCTCTCTTACTTCCAGCTCGTAAGTACCACCTTCCTCACCAAGTTTGGAACATATTGCTTCAGACCTTCAGAAGGAATATCACATTCCTTTGAGAAGTCACTTTCTGATCCTGGGGTGATGTAGATGTCTAGGAACAAGTTTGTATATGAGTGGCAATCATTACTACACCTGAGTTAATCTATGTAGAAAACTCATTCATGGAAATGTCATTGTGCCCAATCTCTCTTCCTTCCATCCAGTAAGGATCACAAACCTAAGCCAGGTTGGGGACATATTGTGGTTTGGGGCCCTGAGAAGGAATGTCACATTCCTTTGTGAGGGACCTTTGTGTTCCCGACCTGTATGTAGATTTCTATGAACAAGTGTGCATATGAGTGGCAATCATGATGACAGGAGCTAAAGTATGTATAACAGCCATTCCTGGAAATAACTTCATGCCCAAACTCTCTTCATTCCAGCTCGTAAGGACCACCTTCATCAACCAGGTTTGGAACATAGTGCCCTCTCAGGCCTTTAGAAGGAATCTCACATTCTTTTGAGAACACACTCTCTGATACCAGCTTCTAAGTAGACATCTAGGAACAAGTTTGTATAGGCGTGACTGTCATTACTACACCTGACAAACTTGGTATAACACCCATTCCTGGAAATCACTTTGTGCCTAATTTCTCTTCCTTCCATCTCGTAAGGATCACAAACCTAAACCAGATTTGGACCATAATGCCATTTCAGTCCTTAAGAAGGAGTCTCACATTGCTTTCAGAAGGAATGTTCTGATCCTGGCTTTTACGTAGATGTCTAGGAACAAGTTTGTATATGATTGGCAATCATTACTACAGTTGAGGTGAACTTCACATAACACCCATTCCTGGAAGTAACTTTGTGCCTAATCTCTCTTCCTTCCATCTCATAAAGATCACAAACCTAAACCAGATTTCGAAGATATTGTCATTTCGCACCTGGACAACAAAACTCACATTCCCTTGAGAAGGCTCTTTCTAATTCTGGCTTCTAAGTAGATGTCTAGGAAAACGTTGCTCTATGAGTTTCAATCATTAGTAGAGGTGAGTTTTATTTTGTATAACACCCATTCCTGGAAATAACTTTGTGCCTTATCTCGCTTCCTTCAATCACAAAAGGATCACAACCCAAAACGTGGTTTGGTAAATAATGCCAATTCGGCCATTGAGAACGAATCTCACATTTCTTTGAGAAGGCAATTTCTGATCCTGGCTTGTAAGTAAATGTCTAAGAGCAAGTTTGAATGTGAGTGGCAATCATTACTACAGCAGAGATGAAATATATATCACCTATTTTTGAAAATAACTTGGTGCCCAATCTCTCTTCCTTCCAGCTCGTAAGCATCACCAACCTAAATGTTTTGGAACATATTGGCATTCGGACCCTGAGAAGGTATCTCACTTTCCTATGAGAAGGCACTTTCTAATCCCAGCCTATATGTAGATATGCAGGAACAAGTTTGTAAATGAGTGACAATCATTATTAAAGCGGAGTTAAAAGGTGTATAACACCTAATCCCTGAAACAACTTTGTGCATAATCTCTCTTCCTCCCATGTTGTAAGGATCACTTTGCTCACCCAGGAACATAATTTGGAAAATAATGCCATTTCTGGACCTGAGAATTAATCTCACATTCCTTTGAGAAGGAAATTTCTGATGCAGGCCTCTAAGAAGAAGTCCATGGACAAGTTTGTATATGAGTGGCAATCATTCCTATAGCTTAGCAAAAGTATGTGTAACGCCCATCACTGGAAATATATTTGTGCCTAACCTCTCTTCTTTCCATCTTGTAATGGTGAAAAACCTGAACCCGGTTTGGAGCATAATGCCATTTTGTGCCCTGAGAACGAATCTCATACTTCTTTGATAAGGCACTTTCTGAACCCCCTTGTAAGTAACAGTCTAGGAACAAGTAGCTATATGAGTGGTAATCGTTAGTACAACTGAGCTAACCTATGTATAGCACCTGTTTATGGACATGACGTCATGCCCAATCTCCCTTCCTTCCAGCTGCTACAGATCTCCTTCCAAAAGCAGGCTTGTAAACAGGGCCATGTAGGGACTTGAGGCAGGACCACTCTCAAATGCCTTGGAGAACACAATTTCTTTTCCGAGTTTGAATGTAGACGGTATGAAACACCTTGGTATCTGAGAGGCATTCATTACTACAGCTGAATTGAACTATGTATTACAACCATTCCTGATAGTAACTTCATGCCCAATCTGTCATCCTTATAGCTCCCAAGGATCGCCTTCCCAAAGCAGGTTTTGCACAGGGCCATGTAGGGCCTTGAGAGAGAATCTCACGCACATGCCTTAGAGAAGGAACTTTCTTATCCCAGTTCGTAAGTAGATGGTAAGAAACATCTTTCTATCTGAGTGGCATCACTACTACAGCTGAGTTAAACTATGGATAACGACAGTTCCTGGATCGAAGTTCAGGCCCAATATCCCTTCCTTCCGGTACATGAGGATCGCCTTCCCAAGGAAGTTATGGAAGGAGGACCATGTAGGGCCTTGAGACAATCTCACTCAAAAGCCATAGAGAGCACACTTAATGATAGCGGATTCTAAGTAGATGGTTAGGAACATGTTTGTATCTGAGTGGCAAGAATTGCTACACCTGAGCTAAACTAAGTATAACACCCATTCCTGGAAATGACATAGTACCCAATCTCCCTTCCTTCCAGCTGCTAAGGATCGCCTTCTCAAAGCAGGTTTGTAAACAGGACTGTGTATTGTCTTGTGACAGCATCTCACTCATAAGCCATTGAGAGCGTGTTTTCTCATACTACATTCTAAGTAGATAGCTAGAAACATGTTTGTATCTGAGTGGCAGGCATTACTACAGCTGAGCTAAACTAAGTATAACTCCCATTCCTGGAAATTACTATGTGCCCAATCTCCCTCCTTCCAGCTCCAAAGGATCACTTTCCCAAAGCAGGTATGGAAACAGGGCTGTGTAGGGCCTTGACACAGGATCACTCTCAAATGCCTTAGAGAACGGAATTTCTTATCCTGGGTTGGAAGTAGATGGTTAGAAACATCTTTGTTTGTGAGTGGCAATCATTACTACAGCTGAGTTAAACTATGTATAACACCCATTCCTGGAAACAACTTGGTGCCCAATCTCCCTTTCTCCCAGCCTCTAAAGATCGCCATCCAAAACCAGGTTTTGCACAGGGCCATGGAGGGCCTTGAGAGAGGATTTCACACACATGTCTTAGGGAAGACACTTTCTTATCTCGGCTTGTAAGTAGATGGAAAGAAACATCTTTCTATCTGAGTGGCAATCACTACTGAAGATGAGTTAAACTATATATAACACCCATTCCTGGAAAAAACATCTTGCCAGATCTCCCTTCCCTCCAGCGCATAAGGATCGCCTTGCCAAAGCAAGTTTACACAGGCCCATGAAGGGCCTTGAGAGACAATCTCACTCACATGATTTAGAGATTTATGTTTAGGTTTAGGGTTAGGGTTAGGGTCAGGCTTAGGTTTAGGGTTAGCTTTCGGGTTCGGGTTAGGGTTAGGGTTACTGTTAGGGTTAGTGTTAGGGTTATGGTTTGGTTCTGCTTACGCTTAGGGTCAGGGTGCGGGTTAGAGTTCAGGCTGGTTCATGGTTAGGGTTACATTTAGGATTGGCATTAAGGTTAAGCTTGGGATTCTGGTTAGTGTTCGGGTCGGGTTAGGCTTTGGGTGAGGGTTAGAGTTAGGGTTCAGGATTGAGTTATGGTTAGGCTTAGGGTAAGTGTTACTGCTTGCTAAGAATTAGGGTTATCGTTGCCTTCCCATTAGGGTTAACGTTCGGGTTATTGTTAGGGTTCAAGTTAGGGTTAGTGTTATGGTTCAGGTTAGGGTTTAATTTAGGGTTAGTGTTAGGGTTAAGGTTGGGGTTAGGATTAGGGTTAGGGATCTAGTTAGGTTGGAGCTGGGGTTCGTGTACTGTTTTCGTTTAGGTTTAGGGTTAGAGTTAGCCTTCAGGTCAGTGGTCGGGTTAGCTTTAGTTTAAGCTTCGTGTTATGGTTCCGGTTAGGGTTAGGTTTAGTGGTCTAGTTAGTGTTAGAGTTAGTGTTAGTGTTAGGGTTAGGGTTGGGTCGGTCTTCATGTTAGGGTTAGGCTTAGGGATCGGTTTACTTTGCGAGTTAGGGTTAGGGTTTGAGTTAGGTTTAGGGGTATGGTTGGGTTCGTGTTTGGGTTAGCGATAGGGTTCGGGATATGGTTAGAGGTCTGGTTCTTGTTCGGATTAGATTTAGCGTTAGTGTTCACGTTAGGGCTAGGGCTCGGGTTCGGGTTAGTGTTAGCATTAGGGTTAGGTTTCAGGTTAGGATTGGGGTTAGGGTTAGAGTTAATGTTAATTTTAGGATTAAGGTTAGTATTATGGTTCGATTTTGGGTTAGAGTTAGGGTTAAGATTCATGTTACAGTAAGGGTTACGGTTTGGGTTAGCATTAAGTTTAGTTTTAGTGTTAGTGTTTGGATTAGGGTTATGGTTAGGTTTCAGGTTTGCTTTAGGATTAGTTTTAGCCTTAGGGTTCATGTTAGGGTTAGGATTACGGGTCGTTTCACTTTAGGGTTAGGAGTTGGGTTATGTATAGTGTTATGTTTAGTGTTTGGATTAATGTTACAATTAGGTTTCACTTTCAGTTTAGGGTTAGCCTTAGCTTTAGGGTTCGGGTTAGGTTAGGGTTAGGGTTGGATTTAGGGTTATGGTTCGGTATAGTGTTAGGTTTAAGGTTAGGTTAAGGGTTAGGATTGGTTTTAGTGTTAGAGTTAATGTTCAGGTTAGTGTTAGGGTTAGGGTTCAGCTTCAAGTTCATCTTAGGGTTGGGTTAGTGACGGACTAGGAGTCGAGTTAGTGTTAGGGTTACGGTTCAGGTTAGGGTTTCTGATAGTGTTAGGGTTAATATTTGTGTTAGGATAATGGTTAGCTCTAGGGTTAAGGTTGGGTTCTGGTTAGGGTTACATTTGGGGTTCAGGTTAGGTTTAGGGTTCAAGTTCTTGTTCGGGTTAGGGTTAGTGCTACGTTTCGGGTTATTTTTAGTGTTAGGATTAGGGTTACAGTTATTGCTAGTGTTACATTTAGGGAGAGGTTAGTGTTCAGATTAGGGTTAGGGTTAGGGTTCGGGTTCTGGATTGTGTTAGGGTTTCAGTTATTGTCGGGTTCTGCTTCGTGTCAGGGTTAGGTTTTGGGTTCGGTTTAGTTAATGGTGAGGGTTAGGGTTAGAGTTTGGTTTCAGGATACTATTAGGGTTGGGGTTAGGATTAGGCTTCCGTTTAGTGTTACGGTTAGGGTTATGGTTGGTTTGGGTTAGGGTTAGAGTTTGTTAAGGTTAGGGGTAGGACTGGGTTAAGGTTAGGGTTCAGGTTTGGGTTAGGATTAGGGTTAGCGTTAGGGTTTGGGTTAGGGTTAGGCTTCGGGTTAGCGCTAGGGTTAGGGTTAGGGTTGGGTTGAGTTACGGATAGCATTTGGGTTCAAGTTTAGGTTAGGGTTAGGGTTCGTGTTAGGGTTATGGTTTGGGTTAGTGTTCGGGTTGCTGTTAGAGTTCGAGTTAGGGTTAGGTTTAGGGTTAAGGCCAGGTTTACTCTTAGGGTTTGGTTGGGTTAGGGTTAGGGTTTGGGTTAGTGTTTGTGTCGTGGTTAGGTTTCAGTTTCTGGATAGGGTTAGGGATAGCGATAGTATTCAGGTGTGTGTTAGGGCTAGAGTTCGGTTTAAGTTTGGTTTTGGGTTAGGGTTAGAGTTCGGATTAAGTTTATGTTTACCTCTAAGTTTAGGTTTCAAGTGAGGATTAAGCTTAGGGTTAAGGTTACAGTTAGGGTTTGTGTTAGGGTTAGGGTACAGGTTAGGTTTAGAGTTAGAGTAAGCGTTAGAGTAAGACTTAGGGTTAGTTTTATGATTCAACTTCAGGTTAGGCTTTGGATTAGTTTTCGCGTTAGGGTAAGCGTTACAGTTTGGGTTAGGGTTAGGTATATGGTTAAGTTTAGTTTTAGGGTTAGTGTTTGGATAAGCATGAGGGTTCCATTTCAGGTTAGGGATTGGTTATTGTTAGGGTTAGGGTCGGGTTAGGCTTCATGTTAGGATTAGGGTTAGGGTACGGGTTAAGTTTAGGGTTAGGGTTAGTGTTCCGGTACGAGTTAGTGTTATGGTTAGGCCTAGGGTTAGTGTTAGAGTTGGCTGCAGGTTCGGGTTAGGGATATGGTTACTCTTAGGGCTAGGTTTATGGTTATGGTTGGGTTCCGGTTAGGTTTAGGGTTAGGGTTCAGGTTAGGGTTAGGATTAGGTTTAGGGTTAGGATTAGTGTTAGGTTTCAGGACAGGGTTAGGGTTAGGGTTACTGTTAGGGTTACACCTAGGCTCTGTTTGGGTTACAGTTAGGTTTAAGGTTAGGGTTCAGGTTAGGGTTCGGGTTAGTGTTAGTGTTAGGGTTCAGGTTAGGGTCTGGGTTAGGGTTCAGGTTAGGGTTTAGGGTTGGGGTTGTGGTTAAAGCTAGGGTTAGGGCTCTGGTCAGTGTTAGGGTTAGGGCCAGCACCAGTTTTCTTTAGGCTTAAAGTTAGTCTTAGGGTTTAGGGTTAGGTTTATGATTAGTGTTAGGCTTAGTGCTTGGGCTAGGGTTGGTGTTAGGCCTCGTTTTGGGGATCTAGGAAGTTTTAGGGTTAGGGTTAGTTTTGGAATTAGTGATAGGATTACTGCTATGGTTTGGGTTATGTTTAGGCTAAGGTACATGGCTAGGTTTAGGGTTGGGTTAGATTAGGGTTAGGCTTAGGCTTAGGGTTAGGGTTAGGGTTTGGATTAGGGTTAGTGTTAGTTTTCAGGCTATGGTTAGGGTTAGGGTTAGTTTTATGGTTGCTCTTAAGGTTAGGGTTAGTGCAAGGGTTAGGGATCGGTTTTGGCTTAGGGTTATGGTTAGGTGTAGTGTTAGAGTTAGTGGTCTGATTGCAGTTCTGGTTCCAGTTCGGGCTCGTGATTCAGGTTAGGGTTCGAGTTAGGGTAGGATTAGGCTTCGGGTTAGGGTTAGGGTTGGGGTTCGCATTAGGATTAGGATTAGTGTTAGGGTTATAGTTCGGGTTCGGGTTTGGGTTATATTTAACAGTAGGATGGGGTCATGCTTTGGGTTAAGGTTATCATTTGGTTCAGGTTAGGGTTTGGGTTAGCATTATGCTTAGGGTTAGTGTGCTGGTTAGATTAGGGTTAGTGTTCGGATAGAGTTTAGTTGGGATAAGCTAGTGTTTGCTTTATGTTTATGGTTAGGTTTAGGGTTAAGCCAGGGTTCAGGTTAGAGGTATGTTAGGGTTAGGGTTCGGGTTCTGGTTAGTAATTGTGCTCGAATGCAGTTTAGGGTTAGGTTGTGTTAGGATATGGGTTAAATTTAGGTTAGCAGTTATGGTTAGTTTTATGGTGCAGGTTAGTTTTAGGGTTAGGGTTCCGTTTAGGGTTTGGGTTAGGGTTATCTTTATTATTAGTGTTCAGGTGGGTTAGGGTTAGCTTTTCTGTTGTGGTTTAGGTTAGGTTTAAGGATAGGGTTAGGGTTAAGGTTAGGGTTCGGTCTCAGGTTACGTTTAGTGTTAGATTCTGGGTTTGGGTTCAGGGTTAGGGCTAGGGTTGGGTTTGCGTTAGGGTTCTGGTTAAGCTTATGGTTTGGGTTAGGTATAGGGTTAGTGTTATAGTTAGTTTTCAGATGAGGGTTAGGGTTAGGGTTAGGCTTAGGGGTCGGATTCGGGATCTGGTTAGGTTTAGTGTTAGTGTTAGGCTTCTTGTTAGGTTTAGCACTAGGATTCAGGTTAGCTTTAGCATTATGGTCAGGTTTAGGGTTAGACTTATGGTTTGGTTTACAGCTCAGGTTATGGATAGGTTAATGATTCGCGTTAATGTTATGGTTAGGGTTAAGATTGGAATTAAGTTTAGGTTTATTGTTGGTGTCAGGGTTCTGATTAGGGTTAGGGTTAGGATTCAGCTACATTTTAGGTTAGTGTTCAGATTCAGTTTAAGTTTAGTGATATGATCAGGTTAGGGTTAGGGTTAGTGTTACTGTTGGGGTTAGAGTTAGCATTAGGGTTCTGTTTAGGGCAAGGCATAGTATTCGTGTTAGTGTTAGTGTTTGGGTTAGGATTCAGTTTCAGTTTCCAGTTAGGATTGCATTCGGGTTAGGTATTAGGGACACGTTTATTGTTCAGATTAGCTTTATGTTTTGGGTTAGGGTTCTGTTTCAGTTTAGAGTTAGCATTCAGGCTCTAGTTTTGGTTAGGGTTAGGTTTTCAGTACCATTTAGAATTAGCATGCAGTCATGGGTTAGTGTTACTGTTCTGTTTACGCTAATGGTGGGGGTTCTGGTGAGGGTTAGGGTTATCGTTAGAGTTCAGTTCAGTTTGGAATTATGGGTAGCTCGAGTCAGTGTTAGGTTTAGGCTATGGTTTGGGCTTTCTTTAGTGTTAGGGCTAGGTTTCAGGTTCAGTTTAGATTTAGGGTTTTGTTTCAGTTAGGGTTGTAGTTAGGGTTAGGGTTCAGTTTAGGCTTAGTATTAGCATGCGGGTTAATGTTAGTGTTAGGTTTAGAGTTAGGGTTAAGGTTTGAGTTATGGATAGGATTTGGGTTCGGGGTTCGGTTAAGGTTAAGGTTAGGGTTAACCCAACCTTGGGCACTTGGAGGACCAGGGCTTCACTACTCCAGAGAAGAAGCTGGGATCTGTCGCCTGAAGGGCACTCCAAGGTTGGTGCCAGATCCTTAGGCCTCCGTCCTGCTGGGGCCAAACTCACTGCCTTG